>NW_017309223.1:86529-87332 GCF_000935625.1 Nanorana parkeri | reverse complement strand
GTCTCTCCAGTCAAACTGGGGGCCACTGGTCTATCTGAACAAATGGAGGGCCCTAGAAACTGGCTGGTAAGGAATCTAAAGGGGAAGTAGAGATCACAATTTCCATATTCATGTTTATTCTGAATACACGACAACAGGAGAAGTGCATGAAGAGTGCTCTGGTCCTGTATGGTGCCGGCTGGAGAGGGATCTGGGGGGTCCCTTGCAGGTTGTGTGGGGTATTCATCTAGCTGTGATATTACTGTGGATGTCTGATGTCCGGCTTTACTATCACATGTTACATTTTGTTTATATATAATAATTGTTCATGTTTCATTTCAGGTTCGGCATCTGATTGGTGGGTCTCATACCATAAACGATGGCGTCCAATGTTCCTGGAGGTGAGAACTATCTATGCCATCTATGTCCTTTGTGTAACTGTATTGTGGACACACAGGAAACTATCATGTAGAGGGGTGACAGATATATATGACATTCAGGAACCAGTCAGTCCAATCTTGGAGCCAGTAGACATCCTCAGAAGTAAGCTTTGTCTGCTGGTAGGATAATAGAAGGGATGGTTACGGGAATGTGTAATAAAACCTAATTCCAGCCACATTTTTACTTCTGGATAGAATAGAGAAGAAATTTCCATCAGCTTTTTATTTCTCTCGGTAACATTTTCTGTTCCATCCAAACTTTTCTGTGCGTTCTTAAATGGCCGATTAAGGAACAACACACCTATGAGGACACTTCAGATAATGGAGCGTTGTGATCACAGCTTGGGTGTAACCAGTTAGGTATGGTAAGGACTCTATGAACTC
>NW_017309223.1:63332-85784 GCF_000935625.1 Nanorana parkeri | reverse complement strand
TTAACCACTTGAAGTCCGCGGTGTTACACCCCCTTCCTGTCACGCCCATTGTTCAGTATTCAGTGTGCGGGACTTTGACCAACATTTATTCCGCCATACAACGCTGTACTGAAACGAATTTTATACCATTTTTTGGGGACAGAAAGAGCTTTTTTGGGGGTATTTAATCACCACTGGGGTGGGGGTTATTTTTTACTATATTAAGGAAAAATTACCGTAAATAATAAAAAAACTGTTTCCCCTATTACCCAATTTTTTGGTAAAATATAAAAAAAAGGCGTATTTACGTTTATTATTTTATTATTATTTTTTTGACACTTAATGTTATTGCTATCACAGAGGGGGATACGAATCCTCCTATACAGGGGCGGAACAGGGGCTATGGGGCCCGCAACAGATGGGGGCCCGGTCAGGAGCAGAGCTCACAATCTTCCCGGCCGGGCCCCTACCAGGGGCGGACTGAGCATATGGGCATTGCCCGAGGGCCAAAGATGGGGCCCGTCAGGGACCCCCGAGCCCTTTTCAGCCCGCATGGAAGGGGATGCGGGTTTGTTAAAATGGAGACGGCAGTGTCCCCTGCCTCCCGGCCGGGCCCACTATACACTGCCGTTGCCGCTTTAACAGAGCGGGATCTCCTACAGCGCTGCGGCCGAAAAGAGCTCTGAAGTGGGGGCGTGTCACAGTGGATGGGGGCGGACCTACCGCAGAGGGCGGATGGAGGGACGGAAGCACAAGAGCCTCATGCTGGGGGGGCCCCACTGAGATCCGGCCCTGGCCCGCCACTGGAGGAGTTCTACTGGAACCTGGTGATCGGGAGCCCTGATGCTGGTAAGTGAATTTAATGACTTTTTTTCTTTAAGCTGTAAATAGGAAGATTTTTAACCTTTTAGTCTCTGTTTACATACAGCGTTTGCGTTTCCCGTGCGGTATGCTATATGTGAACTGCACGGATTCCGCTCGTTTGCGACCATTATATAGCCGCAAACGTGCGGAATCTGACGGATTATTGCGCTTGCAGTATTTTGGGGGTCGCGTGGGTTAAAGCTCCATGCACAATGTTTTATGATTGCACTGCACCTGAATTCAGGACATTGTATTACCATGCATTATGGTGAAGCCAATGACATGAATATCACTGCCAATACCTCCTATGGTGCTGTGACAAGACTTCCCAGGTGTCTGCTGGCTATTAAAGCCAGCAGACACCTGGGAAGTCTTGTATGCTACATGCTGGGTCATTCATTGCTGTGCCTGTCAGTACTCTTGTTCTCTGTTTCTAAGGGCTTGCTCACACCAATTACAGTGCGTTCCAAAGCGGTAGATGCTAGAATGCACTGTATCGCACACTAAGCTCCCCCCTGCGTTCCGGTCCAGTGCGATCGCACTGGACAAAATGCGGTGGGGCATGGCTGCGGTGCCATTATTTTCAATGCACGGCCACGCCCCCTCCCGTCCCAGAATGCCCCAAAATCACCCCAGAATGCAAGGAGACTTTGTGTATGTGATAACTTGAATCAATGGCATTATTATTTTTCTTTTTGTGGGTTTTTTTTGGTGGGGGGTACTTTGTGAGGGGGGAGGCCCTTACAAAATTTTGCTATGGGGCCCTGTGATATGTAGTTACGCCCCTGCTCCTATATAATAGCAAAGACACACTGACAGGTCATCTTTATGGAGACATTAAGGATCTCTAAGGTTGATGTCGGATGATCTGAGGTGGATGATATCTGATGATTGGAGGTGGACGATATCTGATGATTTGAGGTGGATGATGTCGGATGATTGGGGTGGGATGATGTCGGATGATTGGAGGTGGATGATATCGGATGATTGGAGGTGGATGATGTCGGATGATTGGAGGCGGATGATATCTGATGATTTGAGGTGGATGATGTCGGATGATTGGGGTGGGATGATGTCGGATGATTGGAGGTGGATGATGTCGGATGATTGGAGGTGGATGATGTCGGATGATTGGAGGTGGATGATGTCGGATGATTGGAGGGGGATGATATTGGATGATTTGAGGTGGATGATATTGGATGATTGGAGGGGGATGATGTTGGATGATTTGAGGTGGTTGATATCGGATGATTTGAGGTGGTTGATATCGGATGATTTGAGGTGGATGATGTCGGATGATTTGAGGTGGATGATGTCGGATGATTGGAGGTGGATGATGTCAGATGATTGGAGGTGGATGATGTCAGATGATTGGAGGTGGATGATGTCGGATGATTGGAGGTGGATGATGTCGGATGATTGGAGGTGGTTGATGTCGGGTGATTTGAGGTGGTTGATGTCGGGTGATTTGAGGTGGATGATGGCTGATGATTTGAGGTGGATGATATCTGATGATTTGAGGTGGATGATATCTGATGATTTGAGGTGGATGATGTCGGATGATTGGAGGTGGATGATTTGAGGTGGATGATGTCGGATGATTGGAGGTGGATGATGTCGGATGATTGGAGGTGGATGATGTCGGATGATTGGAGGTGGATGATGTCGGATGATTGGAGGTGGATGATGTTGGATGATTGGAGGTGGATGATATTAGATGATGTATGTTATACAGAATGTGTTATATCAATCAACAGAGTTTGTTTTGCGTTTGAGAATAACTTTGTGATTTGATCTTATGAGGTTCAGACAACATTTTGCTATCAAAAGTTCTGACAATCCCCTTTGTTGTTTTTTTGTTTGAGAATTACAACAATGTGACGACTACGAGTTTGTTGTTTACAGTCTGGAATCTTTCAGTGATGATTAGATATATACATTGTAACTATGATACGGCATTGAGGTGGATGATGTCGGATGATTAGAGGTGGATGATGTCGGATGATTGGAGGTGGATGATGTCGGATGATTGGAGGTGGATGATGTCGGATGATTGGAGTTTGTTGAAACTTTACAAGTTGAAGTAAAATGTATTATAGCCAGTATGTTATACAGAATGTGTTATATCAATCAACAGAGTTTGTTTTGCGTTTGAGAATAACTTTGTGATTTGATCTTATGAGGTTCAGACAACATTTTGCTATCAAAAGTTCTGACAATCCCCTTTGTTGTTTTTTTGTTTGAGAATTACAACAATGTGACGACTACGAGTTTGTTGTTTACAGTCTGGAATCTTTCAGTGATCCTGTACTAGGTGAGCAGCACTTTGTGGATCAATACCGGAAGGAGCTCATCCAGCAGATTAATATGATACATCCAGTGTTGGACTATCTACTACAAGAAGGTCTTCTGACTCAGGAACATTATAACACTGTGAAGCCCGAGAAGATACCCCAGGAGAAGATGAGGAAACTCTATGGCTTCAGCATAGGATGGAGCTCTCCTGATAAAGATACGTTCTATCAAGCTCTCAAAGCAAGCAATCCCGGGGTCATGGAAAACCTGGAAGGAACATCATTGACAGGTAATGTTACTTAATAAGTCCTCATCATACCAAAGATTGCCATATAATTTAGCCCAGGGATAGGCAACCTAAAGCCTGTGAGCCAGGGTTGGCATGCAATGTCATTTTCAGTGACTCCTGGAAGATTCCCAAACTTGTGTGCAGGGTTAGATTTGCTCCTGGTGTCTACAATTACAGCAATTCTGCCATAGGCTCTAATTGATAACTCACCAGGATCAATTACAAAGCTTGGCCTGTTCCTCTGGGGCAGGAATTGGGGCTGATCCGATATCTAAATGTGCAGGAATTGGGACTGATCTGAGGTGTGAAGGTGCAGGAATTGGGGTGATCTGAAGTGTGAAGGTGCAGGAATTGGGGTGATCTGAAGTGTGAAGGTGCAGGAATTGGGGTGATCTGAGGTGTGAAGGTGAAGAAATTGGGGTGATCTGAGGTGTGAAGGTGCAGGAATTGGGGTGATCTGAGGTGTGAAGGTGCAGGAATTGGAGTGATCCGAGGTTTGAAGGTGACATAATTGGGGTTATTCTGACTCTGATTGTTGTATTAGAGATTTATCCCTTGTTGAGACATCTATGCCTGGCCTGTATAAGCCAATATAATCACAGCGGACAATCCTTATCAGAAAGCTGAACTCGCCAAATACTTTTTCCATCCACAAAGTATGGGCTGATCCGATATCTAAATGTGCAGGAATTGGGACTGATCTGAGGTGTGAAGGTGCAGGAATTGGGGGTGATCTGAGTTGTGAAGGTGCAGGAATTGGGGTGATCTGAGGTGTGAAGGTGAAGAAATTGGGGTGATCTGAGGTGTGAAGGTGCAGGAATTGGGGTGATCTGAGGTGTGAAGGTGCAGGAATTGGAGTGATCCGAGGTTTGAAGGTGACATAATTGGGGTTATTCTGACTCTGATTGTTGTATTAGAGATTTATCCCTTGTTGAGACATCTATGCCTGGCCTGTATAAGCCAATATAATCACAGCGGACAATCCTTATCAGAAAGCTGAACTCGCCAAATACTTTTTCCATCCACAAAGTACTTTGATTGCAGATTAGGCACACACATATACACCGCAGGCTGTAGGAGTTCTACATATCTCTGACTATTCTGACTCCGATTGTTGTGTTAGAGATTTATCCCCCATTGCTGAGACCTCTATGCCTGGCCTGTATAAGCCAATATAATCACATCAGAGAGCTGAACTCCCCAAATACCTTTTCACCCACTAAGTGCTTTATTGAATGCAGCAGGTTACACCAGACAACAGGATACATTAGATGAATGACCAGACGGTATTTGAAGGTCAAGGATGATAATGTCTCCAAGCTAGCATGTACATGTGGTCCTGCAATATGCAGCCATGACACTGGACTACTGGAGATGAAGGGCGGTACGTTACACACAAGGGGAAGAAAATGCAGAAAACACGGTGCGATAACCCAAAACGCCCACAAGATGTCAGTGTAATAATTCGCTAAACGAATACCACTGATAATGGGTTAAAGAAAATTAACTATAATTCTCATTTCACATTTATATGAATAGTAACTATGAATTGTGTGATATCTTACAATTGTGTAACAGCACCGGGTCACACACACCGGTATTGGTACTTGTACTCGATACTGAAAAAACAGTATTGTGCATCCCTAATAATAATTTTACTGTTGGGGGGTCACCACGACTTGGCAAATGTTACCAATGTATCCCGCCCCTAGAAAGGTTGAGGTTCTGAGAGGAAGATATTATCCTGCACACAGCTTACTTCTTCTACAATCATTTCTTATTTTTTTTATGTCAGTTAGTAGATTAGTGACACGCAAGGACACCAAGGGGAGGAGTTGTGAAGAAGAAAGATAGATTTGAGTGTCATCAGCATAGGGATGGTATTGGAAGCCATGTGAGGTGATCAGCTGACCAAGGGAGGAGGTGTAGATGGAGAAGAGGAGGGGGTCAAAGGACAGAGCCTTGGGGGATCCCAACAGAAAGAGGAGGGGAGGAGTTAGATGTGTAGGTTACACTAAAGGAGCGCATAGCTAGGTAGGAGAACCACGAGAGAACAGAGACTTGTAGGCCAAGCGAGGGGAGTTTTTGGAGGAGGAGCGGGTGATCAACAGTGTCAAAAGCAGCAGAAAGCCGGACTGTAAGGAATCGAGAAGGTTGTTATCAGTGAAGTGGCAGCTCTGACGGCTGTAGATAAGGGGAAGGAGACTGATCAGTGGCGATCTGACCCCGAATTGTATCTATTTTGTTTTTGAAATGAATGGCAATGTCCTGGGCAGTGATTGAGTTAGTTGGTGGTGGCGGTGGGCAGGGCAGCCTTCAGAAATTTTGGGGCCCCTTACACAACTTTAGGCCTGGGCCCCCCCCCAGGCATTTCTACCCGGCTGTCCCATCGAGTCCGCCCACCAGTCGTCCCTCCGGGTCCTCCTTCAATGCACTTTTATTTTAGCACTGTTACAACTTAATGTATGAAGTTGAAATTAGGGCTGCAGCGAACGATTAATTTCAAAATCGATTAGTTAGCCGATTATTAGGTTTGATTAATCGGTTAATCGGATTAGAAAAAAAAGGCTCCAGCGATGGACTACTGGTTTGTACTGAGATTGTAGTTCATCACAGGAGCAAGCTTAATGGGGTGCAGAGGACAGGTATGATGATGGAATGGAATGCAGGGATGGAGAGGACGGGTATGATGGTGGGATGGGGTGCAGAGGACGGGTATGATGGTGTGCAGGAGTTTACATGCAACTGCTGTCACCTGATCATTAACTTGAATAGGTGACAGCTGACGATTTTAAATGCAAGATTAGGGAATCCCTAATTGCTCCTAAAGATACAGGTGTGAATGCAGCCTAAAGGTGGGCATACACTCTACAACCATCGCAAGACTTTAGTCTTGCGATGGTTGTACAGGGATGGGGCCCCTGACAATGGTATCGGCCGTACCCCCCTGACGGCGGCCCTGGCGGTGGGGGACATAGTAGAGACTTAAAGGTAGAAAAGAGTTGACAAGGTTTGGATGAGAGTGTGTTAATGAGAGTGACAAAATAAGTTTGTTTGGCAGCACGGTTGAGGGAGGAGTTATATTTTAGGAGGGAGGAGTTATATTTTAGGAGGGCAGCTTTATACAGGGGGAAGTCTTGAAGAGACCTAGTTTTTACGCCACAGTCCCTCAAGAGCGCGGCTATGTCTTTTTTAATGTCTGGTTTCTTCTGTTTGCCACAGTTGTTGCTGACTTATGGTTGGAATGTTTCACATCATATTTCATGTTTGTATGAGGAATCAAATATTTGTCTTTCTCTTATAAAGACTTCAGAAAGGAATACAGAGAGTCTGTGAAAGAGAAGTTCCAGCGGATTCCTGAATATAATCCCCGTAGGGGACAGGCTGTTAGTCTACAGAAAAGATACACCAAGTTATTAATGAGGAAGGGACTCCAGAAGATAGAGGAGAAAGAACAAGACCTAAGGAGTACAGGCAGAAGACCTCTACAGAACATGGAGGAAAGATCTTCTGATGAATACTCCCCAATCACAATCCAGGACCTCTTTGCCCCCGATGAAGATGATCTTATCCTTAAGATTGTGGTGTTACAAGGAGCTGCTGGGATTGGAAAAACAATGTCCTCCAAGAAGATCATGCTGGACTGGGCCTCTGGGAATCTCTACCAAGACAACTTTGACTTTGTGTTTTATCTGAGCTGTAGAGAACTCAACACCATCAATGGAAACATAAACCTTGTGGCACTTTTATCCAGAAGCTGCAAACTGCAGTGTTCAGATGACCTCGTGTCTATTCTGAAGGATCCTGAAAGTCATAGAAAACTTCTCTTTCTAGTTGATGGTTTTGATGAACTGAGGTGGACTCTGGGGGAGGAATCTCAGGTTTGTCATGATGTTTTTGAGGAAACCCACAAAGAAGTACTTCTCCAAAGCCTGCTCAGGAAACAGATTGTCCAACAATCTTATCTGATCATCACCACGAGGTCCCTGGCCATGAAGAAACTGAGCACATTGATAGATGATCATCGCTGTGTGGAAATCCAGGGATTTACAAGGGAAGATCAGGAGGAATATGTCCATAAATTCTTTGTAAATGCAGAAGATGCAGACAAGGCTCTCCGTATAATAAGAGACAATGATATTGTGCACACTATGTGTGCAGTCCCCATCACATGCTGGATTGTCTGCACTGTAATAAAACAAGAAATAAAGAAAGATTTGGCTTTAATTCGATGTAAAACAATGACCTCCATTTACCTCCTCTACCTGGAGGTTTTATTAATTGCTCACAGCAAGAAGGACCAGCCTGTGGATGGGAGACCTCGAGGCATCACCACCTGTCTGAGGAAGCTGTGTGCTCTGGCCCATGAGGGAGTTCTGAATCAGCAAATCTTGTTTAAGGAAAAAGATCTACAAAGACATGGACTTTCTCTATCTGAGGTGGAGTCTGTGTTTCTAAATGAGAACATCTTCCTTTGGGACGTCCACAACCAGACCTACTACAGCTTCATCCACCTGAGTGTACAGGAGTTCTTGGCTGCTCTGTATTATGGGCTGGATGTTGGTTCTGGAAATGAAGAAAGAAGGAAGGACTCTTTCCATCTGACAATCAGTGAAGGGAAATCACTAAGAGAAATCTTTATAAAACATTCACATTTAGCTTTAGCTGTACAATTCCTGTTCGGTCTCCTGAATGAAAAGATGGTGAAGACAGTCTCAGAGATCACAGGCATCAACATCTCACTGCCAGCCAGATCTTTAATAAAAGAATGGGCCATGAAGGACACCAATAGAATAATCAATATTGATGTCATTGTCTGTCTGTATGAGACTCAGGATGAGGACTTCATAAGGAGAGTCATGTCTCAGAGTTCAAATTTGAAGGTGTCAAGGTCTGACAGCAGGGGGTATGTGACAAATTATTCAAAGCAGCTGGACTATTGCTTGAAGACTTTGAAGAGTGAAAGTTTTCAGTCATTAGATTTTGAATGGCTCACACTGGATCCCGAGTGCCAGAAATCGTTATCTCTGGTTGTACACAGGAGTCGGAGTGTTGGGTAAGTGAGTGTGATTATTTCTAACTGAATTGCGAACAATCAGCAGAGTCTGATCACCTTCTAGGCCAGGGGTGCCCATTAGGTCGATCGCGATGTCCTGTCTTCTCTGGATCCCTGCTGCTCTCCCCATCTGTATGCAGCGGGAATCCGAGGAAAAGTGATGCTGCAGTCGGGGGCGGGGGACGGAGCCGCTATCACAGCAGCACGCTGAGCGGTGAGGAAGGAGAGAGCCGCTCGGCCTGGATCTGACAGCCGGCTGCTCTCTCTCCCCTCAGCGCACATGCTGCTGGCTCCGTGGTTACAGCGGCTCCGTCCCCCGCGTCCCCCCAGCGGCTGAAGTGCTTCCTTCACTTCTCCTCGGATCCCCCGCTGGCTCTACCCGGGAGAGCAGGGGGGGATCCAGAGGAGAAGTTGCAGCCTCCCTCTGTGCGTGGCCGAGCGGCAGAGGATCGGTACAGTGATATGTACCAATCCTCTGTGCAGGACAAACACTGGAGCGATCAGCTGATCACTCCAGTGTTTGTAAATAACTGGGGACACATAGTACTATGCGTCCCCAGTTATGAATGAACAGGAGGTGATTTACATCACTTCCTGTTCATTCATGAGTTCCTCAAAGGGGAGAAGCACTCACTACAGAGGCTCCTCCCCATTCAGAAAAATTCTGAATGAATGGGAAGCCTCTGTGTTCTCCATTCATTTAGAACAGAGGCTGCAGAAAAAGAGATTGAGGACTTTGTGTCTCTGAGGACATTGTGTCTTCAATTTCTTTTTCTATTTTAAAAGGGAAATATCAGGGGGCTGTTTAGACCCATAATATTTCCCCAAAGCCCCCCAACAGTAAAAAAAAAAAAAAAATTAAATTAAAAAAATAGCAATGAAATAAGAAATAATAAAAATAAAATAGTAAAAAATAAAATAAAAAAATCCTGGAGACGGGGCTCTGGGTGACATCACACGCCTGTTGAGGGGCACCTTTTTTTTCTTGCTAGGTGTGCAAAAGGAGCTGTCTGCAAAAATAGTGCTTGTAGCATTTTTGCGGATCGCACTGGACCGGAACGCAGGCACTAACGCGCCTGGATTCCGGGTGCAGGCGATCGCACTGTGGGTGAGGGGCCTGGCTGCAATGCACCTCCCCGCCCCCTCCCGCCCATGAACGCAGGTGTTTTTTTGTTGGTAGATCTCATTGAGCTCGTCATTTGAAAAGTAGATCTCCAGACGAAAAATTGTGGGCGCCCCTGTTCTAGTAAGCTGCATACAGTATAATGGGGGTTATTATCAGACACGTCCTCCATGTACCTCACCTATCTGTAAATAAGTAGAAAGGTGCAGCACATCAATCTAGAATATTCCTACAATGAATGAAACCCTCATAACTTATCATATAAACATCGACTTGTTCTATGATTCATATATTCCATGGAAGTCTAATACTCTGTACACAATGAAGACAAGTGACAAGTGCCCATCAGTCCTTGTATTCAGTCCACAAAGAAGTGCCGTGCTTCTCTGATCCTCTGGTGGGTTCCTCCACGTAAGTGATAGAAGATCCAAGTGCTCAATATTCGGCTTCTCTCCCATTGTCTTGTCTGTCAGATAATGTGAGAGGAGAGAACCCTCCAGAGACTGAGAGAGAAGACACCAGACATATAATAAAGACACGGGGCTGATTTATACATCTTCCTATGCTCGGCGGCTCCATCTAGTGGTGGTATTGCCGTGCACACAACATTGGTCCAGCTATACACTGGGTGGGAGATTTATGAATCAGCCACATAGAGTAGAACATAGGGAACACATCATAGCCCAATACCATTGTAATATGGCAGCCAGGACTCAAGTGGTGACCAGTAAACTTTCCTATAGATTGGATGTCTGTTGTGTCTTCTACTTCCACCATTTAATTCCGGCCTATTACTGCTATTCTAGTTCTATAGAATCTGCTGCTGTGTTTACTCCAAATGTAGAAGAATCAATTCCACCTGATAAACATGTGATGTCACAATACCATGTCACTGACTCCGCCCATAAGAATCCTTCTGTTCTGTTATATGACATACAGATGAAAGAAATCTCCCAAATATCTCATAGAAAGGATTCCCCATGTCCACCTCCAAGTCACATCATAAGGAGACCCCCCCCTCCCCCGCTGTGCGGTATTATTATTTATATCACATTGGGGAATGTCCCCCATGGCAGGATCCAGACCCCCATTTCCTTTGTATGATAATACTTTGCCTGGTGACCCTCAAAATGGACCATCATCCAATCCCAAGACCGTTCACTCATGACCACATGGAGCGAATGACCCCCTAGACCTTTCTCACACACATACTGCAAATTTACATCAGGAGCCCAAATATTATATTATATAGATGTTATAGGGTGACAATGCTCTGTCCTTGTCTGCCTGTTATAGGGTGGCAACGCTCTTTACTTGTCTGTCTGTTATAGGGTGACAACGCTCTGTCCCTGTCTGTCTGTTATAGGGTGACAATGCTCTGTCCTTGTCTGCCTGTTATAGGGTGACAACGCTCTGTCCTTGTTTGTATGTTATAGGGTGACAACGCTCTGTCCTTGTTTGTATGTTATAGGGTGACAACGCTCTTTCTGTCAGAGGTCACACATGTCAGAGGTCATAAATTCTCTGTGTCATTGTTATCTCACCATTTTCTTCTAGGTTTTTGTGTTGTAAATTTCAGAGATGGTATGGTGAAGATGAAGAGTCCTCCTCCTCAGGACATGATGGAGAGTCCTCCTCCTCAGGACATGAGATGGATCCTGATATTTCCTTTCTGTGGAACCTGGAGAGTAAAATTAAGGAATTACGGTAAGAGAAATGTGTGATCCCGGCAGTGATGGGAAATGTGACGTCTTGTGATTGTTCCGTCTCTCGGTGTTTCCTTGTAGCTCCGTGTGTCTTCCATCCTCTCCGATGTAGAATCTTCCATCACCTCTCGTCTTCTCGTGTCTTCTCTGTGACGGACCGACTAGGTACCTCTGTCAGAAATCAGCTTCCTCTCCGCTGGAACCTGAATTCCAGTGTCCTCAGCCCAAACCTGCCTAATTATTGGACAGAACCAATATATTACGACAGAACGCTAAACTCCTCAATCATCAGACAACACCAATGTAGAAGTGGAATAAAGATAGTGCTTTATTGAGGAAAGCGCACAGAGTTTATATCTCACAGAATCATATAGGAGTGCAGTGTGTCCCCTCCCCCAGACAGCCAGGTGCCGCATTCGTTAGCGGTAGTTCGTCCGGACGTTCGTTTTCGTTTCTTATTCATTTCGTTCGTTCGTTTACAGCAAAGTGACATTTGAGGGGGAAAATGTTTTTCTTCTTCTCTAATGTCACTTTGCTCCAACAAACGAAACGAATAAGAAACAAAAACAAAACGAACGTTCGAACGAACTACCGCTACCGAACTTCGGAAACGGAAATTCGGATTCGTTTGCATTCATTATATCTGTAATTCGGAATTCGGATACATCCGAATGTCCGAATTTCCGAAAATTCGTCCGAATTCGGAACGAAACTAATCGCACATGTCTAATTGTCACTCCACACATAAACCTAGGAGAATGGTTCCATGTAACCCCAAGAGGTCTGAGGGGGGTCTCCATAGTTCCAGGTCTAGGAAGGAGGCTAGCCCCCAGGCTCCTCCAGCAGCCCCAGTGACCGTTCAGTCCGTCACATTTCTCCCCTCCCAACAGTAGACTAACCAGGTACCAGACCACCATTCATCCAGCATACCAATGCAGGGCCTGATACCATTCCTCCAGCATACCAATGAAGGGCCCGATACCATTCCTCCAGCATACCAATGCGAGGCCCGATACCATTCATCCAGCATACCAATGCGGGGCGCCCCCATAGTCTGGTGTCACCATGGAATTATAAATAGAGAGCAGCAGAAGATGTTTTCCCCTCTCTCTGTAATTTAATCTGACTGAGTTGTCTGAACAGAGCAGATGGGGGAGGGGTCCCTCTGACTAAATCATCTGTGAGTGTAAATGACAGTTTGAGCTACTGAGCTCTGTACACATCATGATTTGTAAGCAAACCAGGGAAGGACAGGCAGATAAACATGAGGAAAGACATTTGTTATGTTATAGTCCTGACAATAGCAAATATAGAAGATATGAAGGTCGTATCCTATGGACATTGACCCCTCCGGAGTCTCTCCACTACCCTCTATTATACTATGTAGAGCTGAGCAGTCAGCTTCATGTTATTGTATTTTCTTCCTTTCTGTTTCATTTCTTCATTACAAACTATTTATATATCAAATGTGGTGAGGACCGTCCTCCTTATATTGTCCTCCTGGAGGTTCTTACCCCACCGGGGGAGGATGTGTCTGCACCTACTATGACTGTCTATTAATGTACCACATGTCCTCAGAATAAGATATCCCTGGACTGTCTGCACTTAATATTCAGGAATGTTGGGGAATTATAGATATTTTTTGGATGATTTCCATAAAAACATTATATCTAGAACATTAGGGTTTTTTTCAGTTTAAGTCTGTGTTACACAACTTTAGTTCAGGGGTAGGCTAACTCCATCAATACCACTGTGGTGAAACTACAAATCCCATCATGTATGTGCCTCTGGGAGTCATGCATGTGGCTGTCTGTGTCTTGCAATGCCCATTAGATTTTTAGTTGCCCCACAGCTGGAGGGATTGAGCTTTCCTACCCCTTTTCTGGTATGCAGGACATTATTTACAGATCTCTCATGTAAGACATGACATTACCCAGCAGCCCCTTCTCCCTGGAGTCCCTGGAGATGGTTATTTGCATATTTTCCCAGAGAACATTGCCATAAAGTCTTCCTATTGGCTGTATGTAACCATGGTAACCAGAACTTCCATCCCCGGCTGATGAGACCCATTAGAGTGAAGCAGTGCTGTCCATGACTCGTGTTCTGGTTCAGCAATGGTCATGTGATCGCTTTATATCTCCAGTAGATACAAATCATTGTTATGACTTTTCAGTAAATGATAATAAGTCCTTGTATTCATCCTGAAGTATCATTTCATGTCTCTATATTTCTCTCCACAGTTTCACTAGTTGTTGTTTACCTTCCTCGTCCTGTGATGTTCTCCGATCAATACTTATCACTAATCCATCTCTCACCACATTGGATTTATCACTTAATAATGTGCAGGACTCTGGAATAAAACTTCTGTGTGAGGGTCTCCGACATCCAGACTGTACTCTGCAGGAGCTGAGGTGAGAATTATACTATAAATGATGATCCGATGGCAGAGATCCTGAGGATCGGATATGTGAATGCCGGAGCGCTATGATGTGTCATGGATTGTATGGTCTATGAATGTCATTGGAATGGTGCACAATGGTTTGATCTCCACATGTATATATTTCATGGATTAATAGAACACAGATTAGGGGATTATTGTAGCATTATTATTATTATTATTAGACCAAGTACAAGTACTTCCCCTCATGTACTTGCCGATACCAATTACCGATACTTTTTCTTAAAGGGACAGGTGACAATACAGACTAATGATTTTAGACCAATTTCTTTATGATTATGAAGAACTTTAATTTAAGACTGTTTTAGAACAATAAAACATTTGTATTTGCTTTCACACAGCTGTAGTGAAACTACAAATCCGATCATGCATCTGCCTCTGGGATCATTTAACCTATTCATGTTTTCAACCGCGATCCTGTGGGACCACCCAGGCGGTATTGCGGCGGGAAACCGCACAATCTGCCTGGCGTGAATGGAGTGCCATTAGAAAATAATGGCAGTGCCAGCACTGTCACCGCTCCACGCCCCGCCCTGTCACCGCTCCACGCCCCCGCCGTCACCGCTCCACGCCCCCTGCTCTCACTTGCCCGGCGCCCGGAACTATATGTCCCGTGCCTCGGGCAATACGAAATCAACACCAATGCGTAAGCATCGGCGTTATGTGCCGGGGCATTTTCACAAGTACTTGTGAAAATACCCTGTATCGGGCCCGATACTGAGGCTGGCATCGTTATCGGGACATCCCTAATTATTATTATTATATATGTAACTCTGAATGCTGCACTCTGAGCACTCCAAACTTTATAAAGGCCCATCAGTATAAAATAACACCACTAGACCACGCCCCTAAATGAACCACAAATTAAACAGTTACACAAAAAGGCCCCAGTAAGAGTGGAAAGGGTTACATACAGGATGCTTGTCCAAAGAGCTAGCAATCAGAAGTGAAGTGCAGTCTCTTATCTGACCCTAATCTCTTCCAATGCGGTTTGTCACCTTCTTCTCTCCTCTCCCTCCAGCAGCTTCCAATACACTGACACTATGGCCACCCTGTCCCCTCCCCTTTTATAATGAGGAGGCCAGTTTATCCAACATCTCCCTTATTGGCTGTTCTAAGCCTGCTGGTCACAGTTCAAAGGTCATTCAGAGCATTATGGGTTATATACATACCTGATGACTAGAACCACCAACCAACCACTGTGACTATGAAGATAAAATGGGCTCCCCCGATCAGATGTGAGGTGAAGGTGTTGAGGATTGGTTAGATGACAAGTCATATCAGCCTTAAGCGTCTCCTCACACGTGTCTGTTCTCATGCAGCAATACTCATGGATCTCTCTGCATGGAAACGCAGGACAAGTAGAAGTCCCATTATTTCCTATGTGGCTGGTTCACATCTATGAGCCGCAGTGTAGTGTGAAAGGGAATCTATATGGGCCCATTTCCACCTACAATGTAGACATTACCACGCCCACTGCAATGTACATGGAACAGTGTCACTCCAACCGAAGACTTTTCATGTGGCCGACAACTCCCCTATATTTCACAGAGGAGGGACAACCAATATTCCATCATCCATCCAAATGTCTCAACATTTCATTTTCTAAGACCCCGTACACGGATCATTCATTGGAATGTGTCCCTGGAGGAACTTCTCACCTGTCTTTCCTGTTTCCCCGTCCAGTGTAACTGACCTTGGAGCGACACTCTCGTGCTGTGATGATCTTTACTCCGTTATCACCACAAACCAAACTCTGACCAGACTGTATATAGCATTGTGTGATGATGATAAGAGGATATGGGACTCAGAAGTGGCTCGTTATTGTGATGTCCTCCGACATGCCGGCCTTGCTGTGGATAGAGAATGGTAAGATCTATTATATTGGATATATTGGAGGTTACACACATACCAAGCACTCAGACTCTGAACACTAAACATACACAACATGGGATGGGGAGGAGATGGTGGAGGTGAGACCTTGTTGGGAGGTCTTCTGACCCCCGGGCTGGACTGTAATGAAGAATGGAAGGACGGGGTGACCAACCTTCTATACATGTTCTGCTGGAACCCATTGGAGGTCTCTGGAGTCATATAGATAATGAGAGAACCGATTTAGATTTCCTGGGCCAGTCACAGATTTCCCAGATGATGGAGAATGTATTCCTGATCCCAAGTTTTATCATTACAGATGGTGGATGAGGAGAATCAGCTCCACCACTAATACTCTTAGTCAGGTCCCACAATCTTCCACAAGGTTTTACCTTTAAAGAGAAATTACTTTACTTCCATTACCACCATCCCCCTCCCCCGCTGTCTATCCAATCTTCCATTACCACCATCCCCTATCTATCCAATCTGTCAGCATAACTGACCACATCAGATGATGGTTCTCCTCCTGTACACATCCCAGCCCAGTACACCAGGCATACCGTCTGGTATTCCAATAGTTGGGTGGTCATGAGTGTGCGGGCCCCTGACATGGTGATGGCTCCTCAGTATTAGGTGGGTGATTCACATGGAAGTTGGGGGCCCTATAAATGTGGGACACTTTTCACACCCCTATAGTGTGAGGACAGAGGGGATGGTTTGGTGTATTTGTATACTGGGGTCAGTTATGAAGAGATTAATAAGTACTATCCTTGTCGCACTCCTTACCGATATGTCCCTTGCAGTTGGGGGTTCTCGCAGTGACTGCGGGTTGCGCCGCGAATGTCAGCAAAATTGTAGAAATGTCACCAGCACACCAGAATCCTTTTAGGATAGCAAAAGCTTCATTTATTGAAGTTTTTTGTCATATGACCAAACAAGCGCTTTCGGGACCACTGCATATGAACACATATCAGCCGTGGATCAAAGAGTAAGTAGCTTACTTGATGGGAGAAAAACAAAGCCTGTAACATCATGAGACTTCTGTATATTCCAGCAGCCATTCGGTTCCGATTATTACTATGGTAACAGGACGCTATCAGGTCCTGTGTGCAGAGGAAGATCCCGCCCACTTGCGCTGGCAGAGAGACAGCTGTGTGTAATGTAGAAGGAGAGAGAGAAGAGAATGTCCTGGATCTGCGCTGTACACCACGTACAGTGAAACGTAACGTATTGACACGCAAGGGCGCCACCTGCTGGTGATAGCCGGTATTGCAGGTGGATAACACACAGGAACTATTTCTATTTCACAAAAAGGGGCAGTGATGAGAATGGCTATTGTGTGTAAACCTGCCAAAGTGCAGAAAGCAGGACTATTAAACAGAGATGCACATAAATTATGGAATATGTGGACATGTTGAAATTAAACATCATGAAATCTAAACAATTAGAATGGTCTATACTGTATATGTAAAAATTGCCATTAGTTATCAGTCTAGAGGTACAATTCCATATTGAGCATTGGATATGATAACAGTCAAAAGAGATCAGGTAAAAAAGTGTGGATCTTGTTATAAATGACTGCTAAAAAGAATAGGGGTGCCCTTCAGTGAATTTGAATGTGACGTCCGCGAATAATGGCCCAATCGAACACCAATATGTGTAAGAAAAAAACAGTGCTCATATAGGAGGGAGTACCAGAGAGTAGCACGGGATTCAGATCTGAAATATTTGAAAACATTTTTACATTATTTATATATATAGGGATATACATACACATACATGTACATATGCATACACATACATATATGCATATATACACATACATGTACATATACACCATGCACATAATTTAAACAAAAAAGAGAAAGAGAGAATCAACTATCACCAACAGTGAAAATTCTAACACATAATGAATACAAAGTCCCAAAGCTGTCATAGTGTTAATTAATGACCCACTGAGAAACGAATGAAAAAACAGATATGTATAAAAACAACAAAAATAGTCAAAAGTTACCCAAACGTATGAGAACCGGTATATGAATACCTAAGAAATGTTGATATATTGATGAATGAAATGTTGATGAAGGGATCCTGTGCGGTCCCGAAAAGCGATTGTTCGTCATATGTCAAAAAACTTCAATAAATTAAGCTTTTGCTATCCTAAAAGGATTCTGGTGTGCTGGTGACATTTCTACAATTTTGTAGTTATGAAGAGATCACTCATCCCGCCATGGACATAAAATCTACGTCAGATCTACTCCCAGCATAGGAGACCACTGACATACATTGTACAGCTGCAGATTTGTACATTACACATCGCACACATTTCCAGGAACACATCAAAATAGTCATTAGTGTGTATAAAAATATCCATAATTTCTTCCAGACTACAGTACCAGCCCCCCCTTTTCCATCATCCCAGGAACCCCTCCCCCGCTAACACTCTCATTTTATTCTTCTATTAAGGGGTGGATTCTGGACTATATCTATAGACAGAAAAATCGAATAATATGATGTTTGTGGAGCCGTCTCCTCCTCTTCAGGTAATACACGGATCCCGATATGAAGACAATGTCCAGGATGGAATGATATCACATTGACCTGTTCATGAAACTGATGGTTCAGCTTTTTCCTTTTCTTCAGATTCAGCGATGAGAGATTCTACTGAACGTCATTCCAGAATGATCTGAGCCGTGAATTTCTCCGTCCTCCCATTCCTCCATTTTATATTGTATTGTTACTCCTTCATGTATTAATTTCTACAAAATACAAATGTGATTGTTGGATCTTCACCCCAAAACTCCCCCCACTGATGAGACCCGGCACGCCGGAACATTCCTACTACACAAGGACAAGACACCGACCACCCAGTCATCTCCATCCTTCATCCCAATTCTCCTCTGTGGATGGAGGACACACCGGACTCTCTTCTTGCACCTAAAGGAGCTCCGACCACCAGTCTCTGTATCCCCGGACACAGGTCTAAGACATTCCAATAACACCAATATTGGAGATAAGAGCCGTACAACATAGAATGATGGACGTTGTATATACACCCCCCTCCTGTGTACCCCGACATTGTGTTCAGTAAATCATCATGACATGAAGACTAATAATGGTGGAAATGTCTCTTCCCTGAATGTTGTCTCTATAGAATCCTGATATGAAGAACATAAAACTGATGGTGTACTAGTGGTGTACATAGTGCTTTGTGAGGACCAATGGGGTCTGATAGTGAGAGATCTAAAGGAGGATCATAGTGCATGTATACCCCACCCCCCATCCAGTCCTTACATGTGTCTGCACCCTCCCCCTATACCTTCTAGTCTTCAGATATGTCTGCATCCCTAGATCAAAGCAGCAAGGCAAGTGGCAGCAAATGATAAAACGCCCATTTGTCTGGCTCAGCTCAGTACAGTGGCATCAGAAGCTCTGCCCTACATACATTACGTAAAAACTTGTGACTTTGTTAGGGGTCTTACTAATACTTTGTATAGGGCAGAATATCTCTCTCTCTCAGGTTTTTTCCTCTTATAATACAAGGAAAGATGATAACAGTTGGTCTTACTAATGCTTTTTTAGGGCAGATTACATCTCTTTCTCTTTGGAGACTATACCTCTTATAATTCAAGGATGGATGGAGACAGATGAGGTCTTACCAAGGCTTTGTATAGGGCAGATTACATGTTTCTCTCTGGAGAATATACCTCTTATAATACAAGGAAGGATGGTGACAGATAAGGTATTACTAATGCTTTGAAAAGGGGCAAATTACGTCCCTCTGTCTGGTGTCTTTACTACTTATAATACAAGGAAGGATGGAGACAGATGAGGTGTTGGAATAAAATTATTGAAACATAGCAAATGTGTGATTTGGTGCCTTAAAAACACTTTTTTCGATTTTGTACATACGTACGACTTTGGGGTGTGGCACCATTGGACTGAGGTATCACCAATGCATTGTAATAATCAGAGGTCTTACTAATGCTTTGAATAGAGCATACTACATCTCTTTCTGTAATCTATACCTCGTATAATACAAGGAAAGGATGGAGACAGATGATGTCTTACTAAGGCATTTTATAGGGCAGATTACATCTCTCTGTGGAGTCTGTACCTCTTATAATACAAGGATGGGGACACATGAGGTCTTACTATTGCTTTGTATAGGACAGATTATATCTCTCTCTTTGGAGTCTATACCTCATATGATACAAGGATGGATGGAGACAAATTAGGCCTTACTAATGCATTGCATAGAGGCAGATTGCATGTCTGTCTCTGGGTTCTATACCTCTTTTAATACAAGAAAGGATAGTGACAGATAAGGTATTATTAATGCTTTGTAAAGGACAGATGTCTGTCTCTCTGGAGTCTATTCCTCTTATAATACAAGGATGGGTGTAGACAGAAGAGGTTTTACTAATTATGTACCAAATAGAAAAAAAGGGTTTTTAAGGTGCCGAATCACACATTTGAAAGGTTCGATAGACATTTTAAAAAAATATTTTAATGTTTTTTTAACTTTGGAATAAAATTATTCAAACCTATCATGTGTGTGATTTGGTGCTTAAAAAACCCTTTTTTTGTACATATGTACAACTTTGGGGTGTGGCACCGTTGAACTGAGGTATCACAAATGCACTGTAATAATAAGAGGTCTTACTAATGCTTTGAATAGGGCAGACTACATCTCTTTATGGAGCCTATACCTCATAGAATACCCTAAGGCTTGAGACAGATGATGTCATACTAATGATTTGCGTGGAGGCAGATTACGTCTCTCTCTGGAATCTATACCTTGTATAATACAAGGAAGGATGGTGACAGATGAGATCTTACTAAGGCTTTGTATAGGGCAGTTTACATCTATCTATCTCTCTCTCTCTCTCTCTCTCTCTCTCTCTCTCTCTCTCTCTCTCGTCTGTACCTCTTATAATATAAGGAAGGATTGAGACAGATGAGGTCTTACTAATGCTTTGTATAGGGCAGATTATGTATTTCTCTCTCTGCAGTCTATATCTCGTATAATAGAAGGAAGGATTTAGGCAGATGAGGTATTACTAATGCTTTGTATGCGGCAGATTATGTCTCTCCCTGTGGAGTCTATACTTATAATACAAGGAAAGATGAAGACAAATAAGGTCTTACTAATGCTTTGTATAGGGCAGTTTACATCTCTCTCTCTCTCTCTCTCTCTCTCTGGAGCCTATACCTCTTATAATATAAGGAAGGATTGAGACAGATGAGTTCTTACTAATGCTTTGTATAGGGCAGATTATGTCTCTCTCTCTCTGGTGTCTATATCTTGTATAATAGAAGGAAGGATTTAGGCAGATGAGGTATTACTAATGCTTTGTATACTTATATTTGTATACTTATATATACATCTCTCTCTCTCTCTCTCTCTCTCTCTCTCTGGAGCCTATACCTTTTATAATATAAGGAAGATTTGAGACAGATGAGTTCTTACTAATGCTTCGTTTAGTGGCAGATTACGTCTCTCTCTGGTGTCTATACTTTTATAATACAAGGAAAGATGGTTAAAGATGATGTGGTACTAATGCTTTGTATAGGGGCAGATTACATCTCTCTCTCTCGTAAATATAAACGTAAATACGCGTCCAGTGCACCAGCGCGCAAAAACGTCACTGCGAACGTCGCAGTGAGAGCAATCATTTTAGGGCCATCAATCACTGATAACACTAAACTGATGAGCGGTAAAAGCTTTTAAAGCGTCGCCTATGGCCAATTTTGGGTATTATCGTTTTTTGAGGTTTCGCGCGCACACGCAATTTTAAGGCTTGACATGTTTGGTGTCTTTTTACCCGACGTGACCCCGTCTTTTATATTTTACCAAAAAATTGGGTAATAATAAATGTTTTATCATTTAATATAGGGGAAACAGTTTTTTTTTTATTCTGTAATTTTTCCTTAATATAGTAAAAAAATAAAACCCCAGTGGTGAATAAATACCACCAAAAGAAAGCTCTATCTGTCCCTAAAAAATGATATAAAATTAATTTCAGTACAGCGTTGCATGACGGAATACATGTCAGTCAAAGTACCGCAGCGCTGAATACTGAAAAATGGCCTGGATGGGAAGGGGGTTTAACACCGTGGATGTCAACTGGTTAAAAACTGTAATTTAAAAAAAAATGTAATTGATACATGTCCAACAGGGTAGTACCTAAATAACCAAACACCTTTTTATGGCCAATAAATTGCATATAAGGCTTCAAAATGGGGACATTTGATTTTCAATGTTCTACTCCCATAGACTTGCATTGAGTTGAAGTTTGAACTTTTCACATGTTTTCATTAGCGATGAGTGACATATTAGGTCACCATCTTTGTTTGCTTTGTTAATGGGGAGATTACAACTCTGTATTCTTATAATACAAGGAAAGATGGAAATAGACGAGGTCTTACTAATGCTTTGTAAAGAGCAATTTACCCCTGTCTGGAATCTATACCTCTTATAATAAAAGGAAGGATGGTGACAGAAAAGGTCTTATTAATGCTTTGTACAAGGACAGGATTATGTTTCTCTCTCTAAGGGCAGATTCTGTGTCTATCTCTTGATTCTGTACCTAATACAAGGAAGGATGATGACAGATAAGTTCTGACTAATGCTTTGTATAGGTCGGATTACAAATCTCTCTCTGGAGTCTATATATCTCAAAATTCAACAAAGGATGGAAACACATGAGGTCTTACTAATGCTTTGTATAGGGCAGATTACATCTCTCTCTCTCTCTCTCTCTCTCTCTCTCTCTTTCTTTCTCTCCCTCTCTCTTCACTATACAC
>NW_017309223.1:55176-61076 GCF_000935625.1 Nanorana parkeri | reverse complement strand
CAGTGAGAGCAATCATTTTAGGGCCATCAATCACTGATAACACTAAACTGATGAGCGGTAACAGCTTTTAAAGCGTCGCCTATGGCCAATTTTGGGTATTATCGTTTTTTGAGGTTTCGCGCGCACACGCAATTTTAAGGCTTGACATGTTTGGTGTCTTTTTACCCGACGTGACCCCGTCTTTTATATTTTACCAAAAACTTGGGTAATAATAAATGTTTTATCATTTAATATAGGGGAAACAGTTTTTTTTTTATTCTGTAATTTTTCCTTAATATAGTAAAAAATAAAAACCCCAGTGGTGAATAAATACCACCAAAAGAAAGCTCTATCTGTCCCTAAAAAATGATATAAAATTAATTTCAGTACAGCGTTGCATGACGGAATACATGTCAGTCAAAGTACCGCAGCGCTGAATACTGAAAAATGGCCTGGATGGGAAGGGGGTTTAACACCGTGGATGTCAACTGGTTAAAAACTGTAATTTAAAAAAAAATGTAATTGATACATGTCCAACAGGGTAGTACCTAAATAACCAAACACCTTTTTATGGCCAATAAATTGCATATAAGGCTTCAAAATGGGGACATTTGATTTTCAATGTTCTACTCCCATAGACTTGCATTGAGTTGAAGTTTGAACTTTTCACATGTTTTCATTAGCGATGAGTGACATATTAGGTCACCATCTTTGTTTGCTTTGTTAATGGGGAGATTACAACTCTGTATTCTTATAATACAAGGAAAGATGGAAATAGACGAGGTCTTACTAATGCTTTGTAAAGAGCAATTTACCCCTGTCTGGAATCTATACCTCTTATAATAAAAGGAAGGATGGTGACAGAAAAGGTCTTATTAATGCTTTGTACAAGGACAGGATTATGTTTCTCTCTCTAAGGGCAGATTCTGTGTCTATCTCTTGATTCTGTACCTAATACAAGGAAGGATGATGACAGATAAGTTCTGACTAATGCTTTGTATAGGTCGGATTACAAATCTCTCTCTGGAGTCTATATATCTCAAAATTCAACAAAGGATGGAAACACATGAGGTCTTACTAATGCTTTGTATAGGGCAGATTACATCTCTCTCTCTCTCTCTCTCTCTCTCTCTCTCTCTCTCTCTCTCCCTCTCTCTGGAATCTAAACTATTTACAATACAGGGAAGGATGAGGTCTTACTAATATTTTGTATAGTGCAGATTATGTCTTTCTATTCAGAGTCTAATTCTCTTGTAATACAAGGAAGTATGGGGACAGATGAGGTCTTACTAATGCATTTTATAAGGCAGAATACATCTCTCTCTGGAGTCTATACCTCTTATAATCTGTCGTTATACAAAGCATTATAAAGACCTTCTCTGTCTTCATCTTTCCTTGTATTATGCGAGGTACAGACTCAAGAGAGAGAATAAAAGGATGGAGACAGATGAGGTTTTACTAATGCTTTGTAAAGGGCAATTTACCTCACTCTCTCTCTCTGGAGTCTACAGCTCTTATAATAAATAGAAGGATGGTGATAGATGGTCTTTCTAATGCTTAATATAGGGCAGAATTCATCTCTCTCTCAAGTCTATACCTCTTATAATACAAGGAAGGATGGAGACAGATGAGGTCTTACTTATGCTTTGTATAGTGGCAGATGATGTCTCTGATGTCTCTGGAGTCTATACCTCTTTTAATACAAGGAAGGATGGTGACAGATGAGGTCTTACTTATGCTTTGTACAGGGACAGGATTATCTTTCTCTCTCTGGTGTCTGTACCTCTTATAATACAAGAAAGCATGGTCACAGAAGAGGTCTTACTAATGGTTTGTGTAGAGGCAGATTACAGAAGAAATTAATTCCATAACAGGCACCCACAAGGTTGTGGTTTATTTGGCGCATGTTTATCAGTTCCTCTGGTTCACTTTGAAACTGTCCAACAAATCCTGCCTCCCTCCGTACCTCCCTCTTTGGCTCCAAAAATCATATCTAAAAAAGCCAATAAAACAGAAGTCCATAACAGCCACCTACAAGGTTCTGGTTTCTCGGGTCCAGTTTCAAGCTGTACAACACTTCCAAACAAATCCTGCCGGCCTCCGTGCCTTCCTGTTTGGCATCAAAATGTATATATAGACTGTTTTTTTCAGGTCACATGGTAAGTGATTGTTTCTTATTGACCATCAAGAAACTTTAAATGCTTTTGATGTTTAGGTCACTTAGCCCCAATACCTCCCTGAACCTGGACAGCAGCAGCAATGATATAGCTGCTCTATACATCTGACTACTGACCTCCCGAACATTGATGTGTCTGATCCATGTACACAACTACGATTACTCCCAAATCTCCCAGCAGGATGTGTCATGTGACATGGAGCTGATTTCTAGGATTATAGACAACGGATGACCCCAACCATGACACAAATAACCATCAAGTTTGGGGTCATCCAGTCACTTATGGATCACTGGACCATCTCAGAAGATCATTTCCATCAATGATAAATAAAATATGAAGACACAATGTGATTGTGAATTGATGAAAGCTCCTGAACACTTCTAATGGGTGGACTGACCAGATGTCTACAGGAAATGTACAGGATATGGATACGTAAGGCGTCCTATCATCTCATTCCAATCTCCAGAGATGTGAGATGGAGGAGAACATTGGAAAGGATTGTCAGTATCACCAATCACACCTTGTGAGGAGGAGGAGGAGGAAGAGGTCTCCATGACATCAGGAGATGACCTGAGATGACGTCACCTGGAAGGAGCACAAACAATAATAAACTCATTAGCAGTGTGATGAACGGAACCAATAAGGAGGAGTTTGTTCTGTTATGTGGACAATGATTGGCTACCTGGTTGTACAATCAGAGAAGATGAGAATTGGATGGACTTCTGTCATTTACAACTCATAACTATTATGGTAAATCAGAACCTTCATCCTGACATTCATCTGATCGGTATGTGGAGGTCTACCAGATAGGTCCACTGATACTTGAGGTTTGGGGGTCACATTGTGAAGTGTGCTGAAGAAACATTTCAGGTTGGGGGATCAGTTTAAGGATAAGATTAGAAATGAAGGTCGGGGGAAGGCACAAGGCAAGTATCAGGGTGACAATAAGAGGCCATTGGTGATAACAGGGAAAGCACAATGTCTGGGTGTCTGACGCTGGGATTTGTTGTGTCTCTTCCCGGGATCTATTGAGATGTTCAGATGTGGAAGGACATTGTAAGTGTATTCAATTTCTAATACTGGTACATTCACCACATAGTAACGATACCGTACAAATCTGAATTATATAGTTGTTGTTCAAGGTTGTGTGTATGCTCTTATGTGTCCCAACATGTTTCGCCAGTCTGGGCTTCTTCAGGGGAAAAGACGAGAGAAGGTATATATGTCGTGTTTGGGCCTTTCTGAAGTCTTTATAAGAGAAAGACAAATATTTGATTCCTCATACAAACATGAAATGTTATGTGAAACATTTAACCATAAGAATTGTGTCATAAAAGAAAATATCTCATGAAATACAGGAGAATTGTGGAAGAAGTCAAAATATTCTCCCATCATCCAGACTACAACACAACACAATGTTTATCCAGAAGAGATCTGATATGTCCTGTGGATGTCCTACTCACCTGATAATCTCATGTCATGTGTCTTCGTCTTCTTCAGTTTGGCTGGGAAAAATAATTAATGATTGTAGAAGAAGTAAGCTGTGTGCAGGAAAATATCTTCCTCTCAGAATCTGATCATATTTAGTCCTGACAAACCTCTGGAAGTTTTAAATCAATTTCTAAGAATGTTAGATACTCCCAGGTACCATAATCCCACCAACCTTCTGGAGATTGGAGCCTCTCCTCCTCCTATTTCCCCCTGCAGGTGATGGGTTGTGTCTTCAGGTGTCTGGTAAGACCCAGCACACAGTGACATGTGACTATGGTGGGGGACTAGAACTGCTCACTGGCTGTCCCTGTATCACATGACTAGTTCTTCCTCACACAGCTATTTCTCAGGAATTGGTCCTTATAGACGGGAACTCACCATTTTGTGCTCTCCTATCCTGGAGTTCCATGGCAGGTCCCATCAGACCGATCAGTGTAAAGACTTAAATTGTGGCATCCAGAGCCCCTTCTTCACCATATGTGTCTATCAGGAGGTCCTTGGTGGTGATCCAGTCCCCATTTTCTAGTCTTCGTCGGGGAATGGGACGTTTATCTCCATATGAGAAGTCAGACAATTTGTTCTTAAATTTCTTGAAGTGACGTTCATTCAGATCCTCCTGAGAATATATAATGAGATCTCCGGGGATTTGTGGGCCCTTTTTCCGGATCCCAGGAGCCGACCCTGCAGAGAGGACAATCCACAACCATGAACATTATCCTGATTGGACAGTTTCTGACAAGTCTGTACTCGTAGATGGTGGAGCTATAAAGAACATATAGAAGGGAAAGGAAGATATCCCTTTAAGATATCCTATAAGATATCAATATGTCTATATGTACCTTGGTCTATGGAGAGATTGGCTCCCCTGTGATGATCTCACATTCATAATAATAGGGTGCAAAAAGTAGAGATATGTCTAAATTTTCAGCCAAAATTCACACAACTTTCATCTAAGATACACACGTTTTTCAAATGAAAGTTGTGGAACTCCTGGGTGAAAGCTGTGCAACAACATTAATAAACAGACCCCATTAGTGTGTGTGACTGTACAGTGTGTATGTGTATATATAAGTGTTGCCTACATGTCCTCAATACCTCCCTGAACCCAGTGTGCCGCCCCAATAGGGGCATAGAATATGAGATGCATAGCCTCAGTTAATATTAGCATTGTTATATAGGTTAGAATTTATATAGTGTGATTTGCCTAACTATTTTCTCATAGCTAAATTCATGTGTTATCCGATGCTGCCATCTAGTGGCCTTTTGTTGTAATGTACATGTTTTTCTGTAATTATTCCTCATGTGACGATGTATTTTCCCCTAGTGTACGCCCCTTCCTGCTTCCTGTGTGCAGTACTTCCTGTGTCATAGCCACAGCTACTAGCCACATGTAACAAGGACACACATGTAATCTGCACAGTACGTAGGAAAGGCATCATTTTCTGACCGCACAATACTATCACCATTCATCTGCTGTTCCTATCATCTGCTGTAACCCTGATGTTAAAGAATAAACACCTTTTGAATGAATCGGTATTGACGAGTTCAGCTATCTGATGAGGATTGTCCGCAGTGAGTATATCAGCTTATACAGGCCAGGCATAGAGGTCTCAGCAAGGGATATATTTCGCTATCACAACGATCCGAGTCAGAATACCCAGAGAGCAGTAATGATTTTACTGACCACCCCCAAAAAAACCCAGTTTCAAGGTCTTGCCATTCTTTATGTAGAGCAGCAATTTCTTTTTTTCAGATCCTCAGAGAGTTCTTTGCCATGAGGTGCCATGTTGAACTTCCAGTGACCAGTATGAGAGAGTGAGAGCGATAACACCAAATTTAACATACCTGCTCCCCATTCACACCTGAGACCTTGTAACACTATTGAGTCACATGACACCGGGGAGGAAAAATGGCTAATTGGGCCCAATTTGGTCATTTCACTTAGGGGTGTACTCCCTTTTGTTGCCAGCGGTTTAGACATTAATGGCTGTGTGTTGAGTTATTTTGAGGGGACAGCAAATGTACACTGATATACAGTCCCCGGATATACAGGCCCGGATTCCCCACAAGGCCACCGAGGCCAGGCCTCGGGGTGGCAGGGCGCCGTGGAGTCCCTCGACGGCCGGAACATATAGAACATATAGCGGTAAGTTGCTTTCTACATTTAGTCCTGCTTTGGGAAGGCGGGACTAAATGTAGTGTGGGGAATCCGCTCGCTCGTTAACAAGTGATTGCGGCGATGTCGCCGCAATA
>NW_017309223.1:53573-55097 GCF_000935625.1 Nanorana parkeri | reverse complement strand
GGGGGTGCATTGCGGAACCTGGCCTTGGGGCGGCAGGGAGAGCAAATCCAGCCCTGTGTACACTCACTACTTTACATTGTAGTCAAGTGTCATTTCTTCTGTGTCATCACATGAAATGATATAATAAAATATTTACAAACATGTGAGGGGTGTACTCACTTCTGTGAGATACTGTACTCTCCTCTCTGGTGGCCCGTGTCTTCTTCTTCCTGTCCTGTCATTTCTTCTTCCTCCTGCCAGTGCTAGACTGACTGTAGCCTCTGTCAGTCAGTCTAGCACTCGATGCTTCCAGGAGTGTTGGATGCAAGTGCCCCCCCCCCTCCCCCAGCATCACTACAGGGCTCAGCAGTGAGGTGGAGTTTGGAGAAAGGGAGCAGGGAGTGTGGTGGGGATATTAACATCCAACACACCTAGAAGTGTCAAATGCCAAAGAGATTGAAGTGTTCTGGTTCCTTCCTGTGATCCCTACAGCACTCAGCAGTGAGGTGGAGGTCAGAGGAAGGGACCACGATGTGTGTCGAGGACACAGACATCTGACACCCCTGGAAGTGTTGAATGCTGAAGTGTTTGAAGTGGTTTCTTCCTGGGACCCCAACATCACTACAGGATTTAGCAATGACGTGGGGGGGTCAGATGAAGGGACCACGGTGCGTGGCGGGAACACAGGTATCTGACACGCATGGTGAGGCTGACACTCCTGGTGAGGCCCCTGGAAGTGTTGAATGTCAAAGAGATGAATGTGCTGTGCTTCCTTCCTGTGATCCCTATATCAGTACAGGACTCAGAGGTGAGGTGGGGGTCAGATGAAAAGACCATTGTATGTGGCGAAGACACAGGCACCCCAAACTCCCGGAAGTTGCTGATCTGGTTTGATTTATTGAGCTATTGCCCCTCTCCCAGTGTCTCCGGTGTAAATCTTACTGATTTGTGGGCAACGCTCCCTATAATCCCTTGTAACCACGACCTCCTTAGTGACCAGAAATGAGCTGACAGCCTCTCACCCGTCATTATGTGTTGTTCAAGATTTCTAGCTGAGAACTGGGGAGGCCGATGACAGAGCTAGGAGGTACTGGCAAGGGGCTGCAGTCCTGGAGATGCACCACACATCAGCTACATTGTGGCAAGAGAAGGGTTATAGAACTTCTTCCCTAGTGATCTTCAAGATGGGAATAAGAAGTTACAATATCATGTTGTCATCTGCTAGAACATTTCACTTAGGGCAGCTAAGAGTCAAGAGATGAGGCAACAAAGTACCACAGTCCTGGACAAGAAGGGGATGTCCACCCTTATGTGTACATCTGTGCCAATCTTCTTAGCTTGGATGGAGTGTACCTTTAAGGGCCAGTTCTCTTTTTTATTGTCACCCACCTCCATGGTCTTATATCTGCTACATTGTGACAGGTTCTCTTTTTTGCTGCGTCCCACCTCCATGGTCTTACATCTGCTACATTGTGACAGGTTCTCTTTTTTATTGCCACCCACCTCCATGGTCTTATATCTGCTACCTTGGGACAGGGTTTTTTT
>NW_017309223.1:24454-53317 GCF_000935625.1 Nanorana parkeri | reverse complement strand
AAAAAAAAAAACGATTGCAAGGAAAGGTTTATCTGCTCGATCGAGCAGATAAACCTTTCCGGGAGGAAGTGTTTCTCTCCCGGGCGGCCGGGAGCCGCTATCCAATAGTGGGAGACTCCCTGAGCGTCCAGGAGAGTTGGGATATCTGACATTGTGACAGGTTCTCTTTTTTGCTGCAACCCACCTCCATGGTCTTATATCTGCTACATTGTGACAGGTTCTTTTTTTTATTGCCACTCCCCTCCATGTTCTTATATCCCCGTTCAGCATTGCGCTCATCGGAAGCCCGCCCCTCAGCGGGGCGGGCTTGCGATGATCGCAAGTACGATCTGCCTGTCCAAGATGGGCAGATCGTACGTTTTTTTAAGTACTTTACAACCCTCACAAGACAAAAGTCTTGCAAGGGTTGTAAGGTGTGTGGTTCACAGATGTGATTGGTTGCAGGGAGCGGTGGGCGGGGCTTGCAGAAGCTGAGCCCTCACTCTAGGAGCGGCTCTCTGCTATACATTCCACACTGGCACGTCACACACTGCCATTCCAAAGAAGGATCCGTTCATGAGCTGGACATCTCTAATCTGAATGTGATTTGTCTTGTTGGCTGAGGAGGATTTTATGTCTGATTTGTGTTGGTGATCACACAGAAAATAATTCTAGAACAAACACGGCGATCCGGCTACAGACCGACCACCATCTCATTCCCGGATATCGCTGCTCTCACCTTTGTGCTCCGGAAAACTCGCACATGATGACCTAATGTTTGTAAAGCTCCGCCCTATAGATATCTGACTATGGATTGGATAGTCCAATAAAAATGAGAGGGAGTGGTCTAAGGTAGCCAATTACCGTGTAGCTCGGTCTGTATAAATAGACGCTCCTCACTCGGCTTTTTCATTCTAATGTCGTTTGTGTAGTTGAGAAGCTTATTGATCAGCAATGGCGAAAACTAGGCAGACAGCCCGGAAGCCCACCGGCGGAAAAGCTCCCCGGAAGGGTCTGGGTAAAGGAGGCGCTAAGCGGCACAGGAAGGTGCTCGGCGACAACATCCAGGACATCACCAAACCCGCCATCCGACGCTTGGCCCGCAGAGGGGGTGTCAAGCGCATCTCGGGACTCATCTATGAGGAGACCCGCGGAGTGCTGAAGGTTTTCCTGGAGAATGTCATCTGCGATGCCGTCACCTACACCGAGCACGCCAAGAGGAAGACCGTCACCGCCATGGATGTCGTCTATGCTCTCAAACGCCAGGGACGCACTCTCTACGGATTCGGGGGTTAAATCCTAATTACACTCCGATCACTTATTCCATCTACACAAAGGTCCTTCTCAGGGCCACCCACCTTCTCATATATAAAGAGCTGTGTGCTATTCCTGATGGTCTAGTTGTAATTTTGTGTTTTATTCCAATGTTGGGTTTTGGTTTCCCACTTTTCGTTATAGAATTAATATAAAGAATCGTGTAGCTGGCGGCATCTTTTGACTGTAGTATGGCCGAAACTGACGGTGGTTTATCAGTGCTGCCACCTTATGGTCAATGTTATAACATGGTGAGCAGCACAGAGTACTTGTCAAAAAGTACAAGTACTTTTTGACAAGTACTTGTACTTGTCAAAATGCCCCAATACAAAGCGCCGAAGCTTGCGCTATGTTTGTGTTTATTTTTTTACTTACCGTGCCACGTCGCGCCGAGCATCGCGTCACTGCTGCTCCGGTGGGCTGCGCTCCAGGCAGTCGTCGGCCACCTAAATTAGGACCCCACCGGAGCAGCAGTGACGCGACGCTCCTCTTCAACTCAGCGGCAACGACGTCTTCACATGTGAGGAAAATCGTGAGGCACCGCGATCGAGGCAACAGTGAGTAAGACGGGGCCTGGGCTTGGTTTTTTGTCTACTGCTGCTGTGCATTCTATATGTACTGTACATGTGCTACATATAGAATGCAGTGTAGCAGTAGATTTACAATTCTGCACTGCTAACATGAATGGGTTAAATGATCCATAGTACATATACAGTACATATAGAATGCAGTGTAGCAGTAGATTTACAATTCTGCACTGCTAACATGAATCGGTTAAATGATCCATAGTACATATACAGCACACATGTCCTGTACACTGCAGTAATAGAGTTACAATGATCCCCTGCTAACATGAATGGGTTAAATGATCCCTAGTCCAACTACATGTTATGTACTATTATGTACTATCGATCATGATTTAACATACGCATGTTAGCAGGGGATCATTGTAACTCTATTACTGCAGTGTACAGGACATGTGTGCTGTATATGTACTATGGATCATGATTTAACCTCTTCATGTTAGCAGCGGAGAATTGTGAGTGCCTCCCACAAGCTGAGCACCGAGACGCGATCCTGCCCAGCCCCGACTACGAGAGGCACCGCGTGAGGCAACAGGGATCGGAGTGAAACTGTGAGTGAGGGAAGCTGGGACGGGGCTGGCTGTAAATCTATTGCTATAGTGTACTGGACGTGTGTAATGTATATGTAGTACATATATACAGCACACTCCACTACACTCCAGCAATAGAGTTACAATTCTCCCCTGCTAACATGAATAGGTTAAACCATGATCCATAGAACAGAACATGTAGTTGTACTATGGATCATTTAAAGTCACCTGTCCCTTTAAAAATAACAAAAAAACAAGTATCGGTAATTGGTATCGGCAAGTACATGAGGGGAAGTACTTGTACTTGGTCCTGAAAAAGTGGTATCGGGACATCCCTAGTCTGCAGTGTAAACATGCTTGAGCGACACGGGTCCAGTTCTCAGGCCGTACATATGTTTTATCTGTAAGCAACAATAAGTTTGGGGGGCTTTTGGTGGGCTCCTTTGTTATTAGACAAGCAAGTGAAGGATGTGCTCTGTATATAAAATGAATGCATTTGCCTTCAGAAAGTGATCCTTTTGGTTATGTGCCCTGGTACCCCACCGGAACACCCAGAAGAATAGGTTCTTATAGCAGGTTTACCCCAAACACCAGACAAGGCAAAGTGTGGAGCAGTGCGCTTTATTGAACTATCACACCGTCTTTATACTTTATAAAGTCTGATAAGAGCATAATGACTTTATGACCCCCAGACAGCCCGGCGCCACAGTTCAATCCCATGTCCATGGCCCACACATTTTGGGGTACTTCCCAGGAAAGGGTGGGGATCCCATGTTATCACTCTCTTAGCACCTGGGTGTTACTGTCTAAAAAGCGATGTGATCTGTGGGCATTGGCTCAAGGGACAGCAGTTTAGAGTTCCTGGGCAATGTCCCTGTGGTATCGGATGTATGTAGTGGTGTATTCTGGTTTGGGGCTGCCCTAGGTAAGACAAAACTCGGCCCCCCCCCACTAAATCTGCAAGGAGGGATAAGGTATGCCACCGGGTCCCCTCCTCTCTCCTGATACTGTCGGGCGTTCGGTCCATGACCGAGCGCCCGACTTTTCAGAGGGGGGGTGACACCAAAATGACTAAGTCATTTTGGTGTCACCCCTCCAATGGTGTCACCCCTCCAATGGTGTCACCCGGGTGCGGGCCGTACCCCCCTTGTGACGCCACTGCTCTGGATCCGCCCCTAATTGTGTGCAAGCTCCATTGAGCTACTGCTGGAAAATACATCAGCAGCTGTTCTTCCGGCTCCCATCTGAATCCGAAAGGTTTCTGTAATAGACACAAGTTCGGACGTTGTGCCTCTCCCCTCTGCACTTCACATACTGCCCGCTGTCATACCCACCACACTCCCTGCCACAGTTCCATCCACACCCTTCTACTGTACATATTGCCCTCTATTATACCCTCCTCACCACTACTAAATCTGTACACGTACTGCCCGTCATCATACTCCACCACTCCTCTCCTGCCTGACAAAACATTGTACTAACCCCGACCTTGCCTGTTCAGTAATAATCACACTTTTCTAGATACTTTAAAGTAAAATAATTTAATGATGGAGGATATAGTATGAAGTAGTGCAAGATGCCATTCGGTATCAGATTAATGTGTGTTGGAGAATTTTTCAGGCACAGCAAAAGTGTGCAAAGAGTCGATTAGCGGTACCAGATGATAATAAACAAGTGATGAAACATTGCAGTGAGTGGAACAGAAAGACAAGACTCCAAGTGTCTCAAGAACCAATTCTGCTATTTATTATGACACATTGAAATATATACATATAATAATAACCACCTTTTATGGAGGTGTGTTATCACAGTTTCAGACACGGGGTCACATGATAGAGCAGAGAAAATCAACTCTTAGTATTATGTGTAAAAACACGGGTACGCGGCCTTCTGCAGGAGACGGATGGGATGCACGTGCCTTTTACTATCCATATTGTGTTTACATGTTACCTTTTCTGTCTATTGATGTAATTGTTGATGAAAAATGAAAAGTTACAGGATCCATACCTCCAGAGTTCATGCCTGTTATTTGCACTGACAATATGTGCCCTGGTTTGTACTGTATTGCTGACTATGTGCACTATTTTTGTATGGATATCCCTGTATCCCTGTCCCTGTTATGGATACCCCTGGTACAGTGTGGAGAGTGTACAAAGGCAATGTATCATGGATAGATACCTGGATATACTGTATGGAGATACAAAGTTAACCTTTTTTCTGACACGTGGTGGACGTAAACCAGCCAAATAGATTAAAATGAAGATTGGTTTATCACTGCTTATCTTTCCCCTTCTCGGAATGTTTGCTCACCATATGCTTCTTGCATTCATCATTACGAGCAAAATGTTTCCCGCACTTTGTACAGCCAAATGGCTTCTCACCGGTGTGGCAAAGCTCATGCTTTGAAAGTTTTTTTTTGGTGCTGAAGCTCCTTCCACACTCCAAACACGTGTAGGGCTTCTCTCCTGTGTGGACTCTGAGATGTTCCTCCAGTATTTGTCTACAAATAAAGGATTTACCACATTCTGTACATGAGAAGGGCTTTACCCCCGTGTGTAATCTTTTATGGACAGTGAGGTGGGATTTTGTGATAAAAGTCTTCCCACATTCAGAACACTCAAAAGGCCGCTCCCCGGTGTGGCTTCTGAGATGTACAACCAGAGCAGAGTGTTCAAAAAAGCGTTTACCACATTCATGACATTCAAATCGTCTTTCTCCTGTGTGAATTTCCTGATGCTTATGAAGATTTGACTTTGAACTAAACATTTTCCCACACTCAGAGCAGGTGAAAAGTCCATCACCGGTATGAAGCCTCATATGTATGTTAAGGTAAGCTACACTATTGAAAGCCGAGTCACATTCCGGACATTTATGAGGCTTTTCTTTTGAATGACATCTCTGGTGTTGTTTGAGGCTTGCACTTGTAGAAAAACCCTTCCCGCACTCAGAACATGTAAATGGTCTTTCCCCAGTGTGGCTTTTAAAATGATTTACCAGTTGAGCCTTCGTAGTGAATCGTTTTTCACATTCTGAACAAGGGAATGGCTTTTCAGCAGCATGGCTTTTCTCATGGACCTTGCATCGACTCCTGTCCTTAAAGCTTTTCCCACAAACTGAACAGGAAAAAGGCCTTTCACTTGAGTGAACTAGTTGGTGGTTGGAAAGCTTGGACTTCTTGATGAAACACTTCCCACATACAGGGCAAGGAAAAGGACGCTCTCCTGTGTGAGTTCTGGAATGAATCATTAAACTGGACCTAGTTCTAAACGTTTTCCCACATTCGCTACAAGCATGCGGTCTATAGTCAATGTGGACCCATTTGTGCTTTTCTAAATCACCCTTATTGGTAAAACATTTCCCACATTCAGAACATGGGTAAGGCTTCTCTCCAGTGTGACTTCGAAGATGTACCCTGAGGCTTCCTTTGTTGGAGAGGCTTTTCCCACATTCTGAGCACCAATATGGCTTCTCATTATCGGAAGAACATTTATGTATTTGAAGTTCAGATTTGCTCTGGAAAGCTAAACCACATTTTGGACAGACCGATGTTTTACTTTGTGAACACGTCCTCTTAGCTCTCCCCTCTGAAGTATTTACTTCTCTGACACAACGGTCCCTATACTTCACCTTACAACTTTTCTGTTTTGGTTTCTCAATTTTCATTGATGGTTGTGAGAGGAGTTTACTACTTCTCCTTGACTTTGGTTTCCTAGTCTTCGTTGTCCCCTTTTTTGGGCTCGTGGCATGGCTTCCATCTTCAGGTACACAGTTGTTCTCTAACATAATGTCCTCAGGGTGTCCCTTGGAAGAAGTCTGGGATGCACCTGCAAGCAAAAATAGAAGGAGAGAATTTCACCGTGAACAATCATGTACATCTACACAAGATTATACAACTCAAGTAAACCAGTCTTTAAGAAGAGCTCACTTTCATGACAGGCCTTTAGAAATAACACGGTCTTTACTTTTCCACCAGCACTGATTAAGTAGGACGGGTAGAATGCCTAACTTCTACTAAAGAATATCTGGCTTCCTTAATCTGCTTAAAATAATTATGTTCTCTGGAGTGACCAATCACGCTTCTCTGTCTGGCAATCCGATGGACGTGTCTGGGTTTGGCGGTTGCCAGGAGAACGGCACTTGCCTGACTGCATTGTGCCAAGTGTAAAGTTTGGTGGAGGGGGGATTAGGGGGGGGTTGTTTTTCAAGGGTTGGGCTTGGCCCCTTAGTTCCAGTGAATGGAATTCTTGAGGCATCAGCATACCAAGCTATTTAGGACAATTTTATGCTCCCAACTTTGTGGGAACAGTTTGGGGATGGCCCCTTGCTGCTCCAACATGACTGCGCACCAGTGCACAAAGCAAGGTCCATAAAGACATGGATGAGGGAGTTTGGGGTGGAGGAACCTGACTGGCCTGCACAGAGTCCTGACCTCAACCCGATAGAACACCTTTGGGATGAATTAGATCGGAGACTGCGAGCCAGGCCTTCTCCTCCAACATCAGTACCTGACCTCACAAATAGTCCAACATTCTCATAGACACACTCCTAAACCTTGTGAACGCTTTCCCAGAAGAGTTGAAGCTGTTATAGCGGCAAAGGGTGGAGCCAACTCAATACTGAACCCTACGGACTAAGACTGGGATGGTGTGTGTGTATTAATTTTATTTTTTTACTAATATACTTCTGAAACACAAAGTAAGCACAAAGTAAGTGGGCTACTGCTGCTCTAAAGTTGGGAAGACTCCCAACAATATTGTCATGACAGTTATCCCTGCCAATCTAGAGCAACCAGCTGTGTCCAGCCCCTCCCTTGTCTGTCCTTCTAATGATCGCTGGAGAAACAGAGAGGGGAAGGGGAAATCCCTGCGGGGAGCAGTGACTTACAGACGCTTCCTCTGCATCGAGAAACCGTGAGCTGAGCGATCAGCAGTTATAGGATTGCTCAGCACTGGGTATATAGAGCTGGCGTGAGACAGCTTTTGTCTATTGGGAAGAGTATATTTTACTGTCGCAATACTTTTTCTTTAACACCCAGACTGGATACTTGAAAGATAAGGATAGTCTATGACCTTTAAACAGTCATATAAGACGTGTACCTTTTATAAATGCATAGCACCGTGTATCACCTCTGTCCTCCCTTTGGAAATGCTCTTTAAACCTGCAATCATGGATGTGATCTACTGTATATTCCTATATGTATATAAGCCAATCTCTTTATGGAGGTATTTGGATTCTTAAGCTATAGCCTTCATATTTACAACTTACATTTCAGTCATTTTGAAAAGAGGAAAGTGCTTCAATGACAATACTGACCTATAGTGATGTTTCCAAGAACTTCTTTCTCCATTTATTATATTATTTTTTATGTTATTATTAATTAAATAATGTTTTATATTTTATTTGTGATTATTAATATTATATGCTGCTGTTGTAAATCAGCAGAGGTGGACCTGAGGTGCTCCTCTGCTGATTGACGGCAGCAGTGGGTGGGTACAAGAGCAAGCCTGCTATTGGCTATTGCAATTTGAAATGACCAATAGCAGCCTAGCTATTCATTCCCTTGCTGTTTATTTTTTTTATTGTGAAGGTGGCCGACGGCCGCTGTCAAAATAAAAAAAACAGACGGTATCTCCCTGAAATGAGAAGGGCACCTCCCTGAAATAAGGTTTTGCAGGTTGGGATGTCTGCCATTGAATGATGAAGGTTGCTTACACACGGCTCCTTACCGTTCTCAATCATTGCTATCACGGAGGGTTTCACAATGATCCGCCCTGTGTATGTACAATAATAGTTATTACATTATTTCCCACATTCACGAGTAACCAAAATCGCCCAGTGATCATTCTAAGAGGAGATCATCAAACAAAAGAACACTGAACTGAACAGCATGTTCTAATATCAGAGCACCTACCCAGAGACTGGAGGGTCCGATAATTCTCCATCATCACCTCTTTGTACATTTCTTTTTCTTCTGTGTTTAAACATTCCCATTCCTCCTGAGAGAAGTAAACAGCCACCTCATCAAATTCTCCAATTTCCCCCTAAAGGGAAAACAGATTCAATTAGAGTAGAGTACACCAGACCATTGTCAGCTCAGCCCCCATGATGCAATGTAATACATAAGTACGGGCATATACAATAGGCTCGTACACACTCCGTCCCTATTATGCAATGTAGTATATAGGGACGGCCATATACAGTAGGTTCGTACACACTCCGTCCCTATTATACAATGTACTATATAGGGATGGCCATATACAGTAGGTTCGTACACACTCCGTCCCTATTATGCAATGTAGTATATAGGGACGGCCATATACAGTAGGTTCGTACACACTCTGTCCCTATTATACAATGTAGAATATGGGGACGGCCATATACAATATCCTCTTACACACTCAGTCCCTATTATGCAATGTAGTATATAGGGACGGCCATATACAATAGGCTTGTACACACTCCGTCCCTATTATACAATGTAGTATATAGGGGTGGCCATATACAATAGGCTTGTACACACTCCGTCCCTATTATACAATGTAGTACATGGGGACGGCCATATACAGTAGATTCGTACACACTCCGTCACTATTATACAATGTAGTAGATGGGGATGGCCATATACAATATCCTCTTACACACTCAGTCCCTATTATGCAATGTAGTATATAGGGGCGGCCATATACAATAGGTTCGTACACACTCAGTCCCTATTATACAAGGTAGTATATAGGGGCGGCCATATACAATAGGCTTGTACACACTCCGTCCCTATTATACAATGTAGTACATGGGGATGGCCATATACAATATCCATTTACACACTCTGTCCCTATTATGCAATGTAGTATATAGGGGCGGCCATATACAATAGGTTCGTACACACTCAGTCCCTATTATACAAGGTAGTACATGGGGATGGCCATATACAGTAGGTTCGTACACACTCCGTCCCTATTATACAATGTAGTACATAGGGATGGCCATGTACAGTAGGTTCGTACACACTCCGTTCCTATTATACAATGTAGTACATAGGGATGGCCATGTACAGTACACTCTTTTATAGGGATGCCTATTACAGTATGCTCTTACATAGGGACAGCCATAAAAAGTACGCAGTTACACTCTCCTTCCTTTGATGCGATGTAATACATAGGGGCGGCCACATACAGTACAGTCTTTTATAGGAACAGCTATTTAATATGCTCTTATATAGGGCGGCAATATACAGTAGGACATGTACTAATGGCATCCAAAAATGATAATTTACTTATACATGTGCAGCCCCTATAGACTTATAGAGTACATGATTGAAAGGGGGGATGTAGCCATGATTTTCTTAATATGACAGGTTCTCTTCTGCAAACAGTTTCAACTTGTATTTTGTGTTCTGCATGTGAATGTGACAACAGGGAAGAGTGTGTGTTTAACAGACTCAGTGTTTTAAAGTTCCCTATTTTCTACCTCATTTTCGCAAGAGACTCTTTGCACTAAAAACCTATGTACTTAAAAGGCATTGGGGGGGATTTATCAAAACTGGAGCTGACAAAATCTGGAGCAGATTTGCACTGTAGCCAATCAGCATCTCTCTCTCATTTTCAAATCTTACCTGAGCAAACTGTAGAGAGATGCTGATTGGTTGCCATGGGCAACTGCTCCTGATTCTGTTTGCTCCAGTTTTGATAAATTCCCCCCATTATGTTTAAACGATGATTCAGCATTTCCTTCTTTCTGTACTACTATATAACCGGAGAAGATTCATTGAATACATTGAACACGTATTGAACCTGCCTCTTTGTAGTTCTAGATTTGTTCCAGAGATCTCGAAAAGGGCACCGCCTCAGCCGTCCCGGTTAATTTCCCCAACAATGATTAAATGTATTCTGCCTGTAAATAGTTACTGGTTACTGTGCAGCCTGTGAGACACAGCGACTTGTGGGAGTTGCAGTGCAAAGCCAGGAAGAGACTGTGCTGTAATGAACTGTTAAAACTACAATTCCCAGGAGGCATGGCATTCAGCAGGAGGAATGAACTGAGCTGGAGTTTCCTGAGCACGCTCAGTTGGCAGAGAGATTTTAGACAGTGTATTCCTTTCTGTCTTGGCTGCTGCAGACTGTTACAGGGGAAGCCTTACAGTGACATTAACGTCACACATTTTTTTTATCCCCCCGCCATGCTGCTTTAAGGACTTACCTTAACCTTCCTGTCGGTATTCCAGAGTGTGGCTCGGGATTATTTTTCAGTTTTTCTTTTACTGTTGGGGGGGGCTTCGGGGAAATATTAGGAGTCTAAACAGCCCCCTGATATTTCCATTTTAAAATAGAAAAAGAAATTGAGGACATAGAGTCCTCAATCTCTTTTTCTGCAGCCTCTGTTCTAAATGAATGGAAAGTACAGAGGCTTTCCATTCATTCAGAAAATATTTTGAATCAATCAGCTTCTGAATGGGGAGGAGCCTCCGTACAGAGTGCTACTACCCATTCAGAAACTCATGAATGAACAGGAAGTGATATAAAACACTTCCTGTTCTTTCATAACTGGGGACACATAGTACTATTTTAAAAAGAATATCTTGCTGCACTCCTTACCGCAAAAAAAACAAAGACTGGGTGGGTGCTTGTAGTGACCACGGTAGGCACCGCGTATAGCACAGAACAAGGAAATAATGTCACCAGCACACCATTGTTGTAAATCAATGATCCATTTTAATGGCACATTGCCATCCAATACAAGCGCTTTCGGGGCCGCACAGGGTCCCCTTCATCAGGCTCAGAAGGACACATGTTGTCCATTAGTCTTACCCTTGCATCTGGTTGACCTCTAGTCCTGATGACATTCCTTATCTTGAGATATCGGATTCTGGTCTCCATGTTGATGGTGGGAAATGTCCTCACATCACAGTGAGCTCTGGTGGCCTACACACAGTCTGACAGAAGAAAACTGTAATGACAAAAAGATGAGAGAAGCTCAGAGATCCTTCCAGTGAGAAATCTATAGAGATCAGAAGTAGAATGAAGACACATAGTAATGTAAAGCCTTGAAATAAAGGACATCCACTCCAAGCAATTCTCATCAGCGCTATATGGTTTAAGTTGACGATATATACTGGATCACAAAGCTGGATACAAGCAGTGTGACAACATACTAATAGAACAAGAGGGTTTTATACATGATCTTCAACACTGAGCCATATCTGGGGGACATAGCCAAGGGGATGGGGCAACTCCTAACTTTCCAAAATAACAGTCTCTCGACACGATTAATGACTTCATGAAAGATGAGCAGATTGTCCTTGGGGATAATAGTTATGTTAAACACAAATAAGGTAATGTGATGATAGTTGCTAAAATAAAAAGCTGAATAACAATGTTCCGGGACATGGGTGTTACATCCTCTCTCATGAACCTCGATACAGTCATGATTTGTATTGTGATTGTCATGTCTTCCTTATATTGTAAAGCGCTGCGCAAAATTGTTGGTGCTACATAAATCCTGTATAATAATAATACAGAAGAATTCCGGAACAACACAAGGAAGGCAGCTCTCGGAGATGCATACAAAATGGAGTCAGAGGAAAGTTTCAAGTTTATACCCCATCTTATCCGTCCCTCCTGACTGATAGGGTTCATTCCTGTATCTGTCCTGCAATCTCTACTGTGTGCCGGGGATCCTCCCTTCGAGTACTTTTATTGCCGCGATAACAAAGTGCTGTGGTTCCAAAGTTTATTCCAAACAGTCCACTTATCTATGCACACAAACAAGAGGCAAAGTCCCAACCAATCACCCATAAGGCACGTACACAGACATATATAGATCATGCACAGGATTCATGACGGTCTCATGACTAGTTTCAAGAATTTAATGATTTCCTTCTCATGGCTCTCATTTTTTAATTTTTTTGGGAAGCCCGTGGAACGTGCGTCTAAACAAACTTCCCCCTGTGAACAAAAAAAGTGAACCGTGAAATCACAGCACACAAAAACGTGCACAAGGGTGCAAGGACCTTCCAAAGAAGGGACCTACTTCCCGACCCCCCGGGGCACAAGGCTCCTGACAGGGGTTGAGACTGTTGGCCCACCAACCCGAAGGCCAGTGGACCCCGATCCTTTGGGGACCTGCCGAAACAGGTCCCTCACAGTACTAGGCAGGGGGCTCTCCCGAAGAGAAACCCCCCTCCTGGGTGGAAGGAGACAGAGAACCCTGTATAAGGGCACAGAATCTCCTCCTAGCATCAGGAATAGAAGAAACCAGCACCTTCAACATCTGTGGGTCAAATAGTAAAATAAAAAAGTACCAATCGTGGATAGAGTGCTTAGATAAATCTAAAGTGGCAGTGCACTACGCTGACAGGCTCGTGGCTCCCATGGCATAGTTCCTAAAATAACATGATATGTAGTATAGGAAGTTAAGTACATCACAACTAACAACTTTTATCGAAGCCCGTGGACGTGCATCAAAACTTCCCCCTGTGAACAAAAAAAGTGAACCGTGAAATCACAGCACACAAAAAACGTGCACAAGGGTGCAAGGTCCTTCGAAAGAAGGGACCTACTTTCCCGACCAAGCTTCGCATCTGTTCAGTCAGAAAGCCATGTACTGAGCGGTTCCCCTCTCACAGGAAGCCGCCCCACACGCTCTTTCACTCCAGCGAGTACTAAGTAACCATCACAAGTAACAACTAATAAACAGAAAATGTAAGCGCACTACTGCTGGGTGAGAACAATGTGGAACTAGGCACTGAATGTGATCAACAGTGTGCAAACTCTTTAAGGCAGGGAGAGGGAGCCCTGTGGCTAAATAACAAAAAATATACAAATGAAAGGAGCGCTACTACTGGGAGGATGATGTGAACTCACTGTTAGATGTCGGTGGTGGCGGCGTGTCAAATTCTGTTCCCTTAGCCGCTCGGCTATTTTCGTAACTGCTTTTCCTCCCTTCAGCTGCATCTGAATCTACATAGACCCGCCTCTGCCCCGCCTCTCTGGAAGCTCCGGTTTTAAGTTAGTTAGAGAGATGACAGTGTGTGCGATGTGATCGCTGAACTCTGCCCGATGGGATTGTCTGTCCCTCACACACATTCCTCCACAGTCTTATGCTGGCTGCGATCTTCTCCATGTCCTCTTCTATTCTCCAGATGATCAAACACAGGATTCAAAATACACATGTTTCTATTTATCTGTATATGTGTGTGAATGAGAACACAGTCAAGCAAAACAGATGACAAACGCACTCATCAATTCGTCACCAGCTTTACAGTAAGGTGCACAGGGAATGGGCTTTAAACAGTAAAATAGCAAAAAGTTTTCCTGGCACACTCACAAGCCAGCATGTAAAAAAACTTGTCTCACCGCTAAGGTTAAAAACAGAGGTTTATATACACGTCTTCTGCAGAAAATGTGAAACCCGCACAGCCGCGCCAAGGCACCTCTTCTAGTGCGGTAGTGTGAGACAAGTTTTTTTACATGCTAGCTTGTGAGTGTGCCAGGAAAACTTTTTGCTATTTTACTGAGAATTTAAAGTGACATTAAACCCTCAGATTTTTTAACATAAACCAATACTGTAATGTGCGCCTTACTGTAATCCATGGTAGTTTCCCTTCTCTTTGCTGCTCTTCCTTTTAAATCCTCATGTCTTCTCATGCTTGGGGAGAACTTCACGTTGCAGCTCAGGGCCTCTTGCTGTAGTGCTGGCTCAGGTTACAGCCTATAGAAACGTATACACAGACACCGTGTATCCATTCCTAAGACAAGGCAGTCTGCTGCAAAACAGAAGTTCTGCCCAGCATGAGAACAGATACAGATTTAAAAGTAAGAGCAGCAAAGAGAAACAACCATGGATTACAGTAAGGCGCACATTACAGTATAGTTTTATGTTAAAAAATCTGAGGGTTTAATGTCACTTTAACACAGGCACGTGTATAGAGTTTTCTCACTTTCTGGTAAATTCCACACCACTTATCATAATCCCCAGCGCTTATCATAATCCACTCATCATAGTCCGCACAGCTCATCATAATCCCCAACGCTTATCATAATCCCCAGCTCTTATCATAATCCCCAGCGCTTATCATAATCCCCAACGTTTATCATAATCCCCAGCGTTTATCATAATCCCCAGCGCTTATCATAATCCACTCATCATAGTCCGCACAGCTAATCATAGTCCGCTCATCATAATCCCCAACGCTTATCATAATCCCCAGCTCTTATCATAATCCCCAGCTCTTATCATAATCCCCAGCGCTTATCATAATCCCCAACGTTTATCATAATCCCCAGCGTTTATCATAATCCCCAGCGTTTATCATAATCCCCAGCGCTTATCATAATCCACTCATCATAGTCCGCACAGCTCATCATAATCCCCAACGCTTATCATAATCCCCAGCATTTATCATAATCCCCAGCGTTTATCATAATCCCCAGCTTTTATCATAATCCCCAGCGCTTATCATAATCCACTCATCATAGTCCGCACAGCTAATCATAGTCCGCTCATCATAATCCCCAACGCTTATCATAATCCCCAGCGTTTATCATAATCCCCAGCGTTTATCATAATCCCCAGGGCTTATCATAATCCCCAACGCTTATCATAATCCCCAGCGCTTATCATAATCCACAGCGCTTATCATAATCCCCAGCGTTTATCATAATCCCCAACGCTTATCATAATCCCCAGCTCTTATAATACCCAGCGCTTATCATAATCCCCAGCGCTTATCATAATCCCCAACGCTTATCATAATCCCCAGCGCTCATCATAATCTGCACCACACATCATAATCCGTTAATCATAATCCGTACCACTCATAATCTGCTCATTATAATCCTCACCGCTCATCATAGTCCGAGTTACTCATCATAATCCTCACCGCTTATCCGCAACCCGCTCATCATAGTCCGCACTGCTCATCATAATCAGCACTGCTCATCATAATCCACTCATCATAGTCCGCTCATCCTAATCCACACTGATAATCTTAAACCATACAACCGATCGTAATCCTTACTGCTCATTGTAATTAACAATGATAATCTTAATCTACAATACTCATTGTAATCCGTACTGATCACCTACTCTGCACTGTTCATCCTAATCATACCGCACACCCCAGATAGACCGTCCTCACTGTTCTTCAATTCATCAGACCCTTGTTGTCCAGGGGAAACAGATTCTGATAGCAGGTTGCCCCCCACGCCCCACCATTCTTCTAATTTACAGATATGATGTTAGAACAGATTAGAACAGACAAAAAGACATTAGGGGTAATTGATCAAAACTGGAGCAAACAGAATCTGGAGCCGTTGCCCATGGCAACCAATCAACTTCTCTCTTCAGTTTGCTCAGGTAAGATTTGAAAATGAGTCAGAGATGCTGATAGGTTGCAGTCCAAATCTGCTCCAGATTTTGCCTGCTCCAGTTTCGATAGATCTCCCCACTGTGCGGTGTCACCGAGGATGTGCGGGGTTACACTCTCCTTCCTTTGATGCCATGTAATACATAGGGATTATTATTATTCTACAGGATTTATATAGCGCCAACAGTTTGCGCAGCGCCTTACAATATAAGGAAGACATTACAATCACAATACAATTACAAGACAAGATGGTAAGGAGGGCCCTGCCCCCGAGGGCTTACAATCTAAAAGGGAGGGGCAAGTGATACATGAGGAGGGAGCTGTGTGGGGATGAATTGTTTGGACCTCACAAAAGCGCTTCTGGAAGAATGGTCCAACATTCCCAGAGACACACTCCTAAACCTTGTGGACGCCTTCCCAGAAGAGTTGAAGCTGTTATAGCGGCAAAGGGCGGAGCCAACCCAATATTGAACCCTACGGACGAATACTGGGGTGCCATTAAAGTTCATGTGTGTGTAAAGGCCTCTGTTATAAATGAATGGAAAGTGCAGAGGCTTTGCATTGTGGGGGAAAAGTTGGTTATGTTAAAGAATCCATTTTGATATTCGAGACTCCATCTTGCTATACATCAGTCCAAGGTCTGTGGAGATCAATGGTTTTCATCTTTGCAGAAGTTTGCAAAGATATATTTGTGCAGACCCTGCAAAGAGAGATCTCAGTTTGTGTTTTACAGGCCTTTTCAAGGAATTTTTTGTTCTTAGCAAACACCCTTGTGGGGGAAGCTGATAAGATAAATATTGCCAATCTTTCAAAGCTGTTACAGCGTAACTAACACGGGAAAGTTCCTCGTCCCCGCCGCTACTATAGCCTCCGGTTCTCTTCCCTTGATGAATAAATTTATCAAGGGGAGAGAACCAGAACCACAGCAATTGCCGCTCTCAGGGAATCTGCAGCTCCAGGCAAACGCCTTGTTTGCCTCGCGGCAGATACGCCCCTGGAAAGATGCTGTTGCTATGGTTTTAGAGAGTTAACCATTTAAAAGTTGTGATAAATAGTCAAATATTATTGGATGATTTGTATTTCTGTGTCAGCCCAGTGTGGGATGTCACTGGGGGAGGTATCTCATGAATTATGCTAATATACCTTCGTTTAAAAGTTTTGTAATTCATCTTTTTGGTAATAGTATGCTGGTAATCGTACTGCCCAACATATGTTGAATAAACCTTAATTATGTCAAGGACGCAAATCTCTGTTCCTGGTTTTGCACGAGGTCTGGTATTCCTGCCAGGACAGCATGACTAAGGTAGCTCAGAGGTCCCCTTTTACTGCCACCAACCCCTTTACCTTCGACTCCCCACCCACTTCCTTTCAATTACCACGCTGTTAGGGTTCGTGGACTCCTTTAATCGGACCAACCAGAGAAATCCCTTATCAGAGCTCCGGGAGCACAAAATGACAGACACGATTTGATAGTCACAATATGCTCATTTTATTGACGTCGGGTCTCGGTTTATATACACAAAGAAATGGTTATGGCACCATATATGGTTATAGGTCTTATCTTTGCTTAAAATAACACGTAAGCAGTTTAGGAAGAAACACATCTTAACTTACATACGGCCTATATCCGGTTATCCTAATATAGACATGTTTGTCCGTTCTGTAATGATCTTTATTCTAGTTTCAGTACATGACAGAAAGATATGAAACACTCATAGGAACAACACGTACACCATTTTGTTATAAAGAGTACCAGACACAGAGTGACAGGATCTGCACACGGAACATATCCGGGTAATACCTAATAAAGGCTTTATCAGTCCATATCCGGAGAAATTACACACTGTTCTTTTATAGTGTATAATTCCCATATTACACGATGGTCAGTTAGGTTACACAGGACAACACGGTGATAATTCTCCATTGTAACTTTGTTATCCAAACACAAGCTACACCAGGGTTGGAGTATAAATGGCCACAGCAGCCTTTTATTACAAAACTTTTATAAATACTCTTTAAATAACAATCAAAAACAACAATAACCAAGTAACCATACAATAGCTTGCTAGGTTTCAAGGTCCTTGAAGGCACTCAGTATCCAAACTCGGACCAGTGTCTGCGGGAACCTTTCTTAACCTCTTGCCGTCCGCCCGTAGTAAAAAAACGGATGGACGGCACTGCTACATCTGCGGGTTGCCGTCTCCAGACGGCAATTTTTTTCTGCTCGCGCGCGCCCCCTAGCGGGCACGCACGGGCAGAAAAGACCCGACGATTAAACACACCCGTTACCGGGTGTTTCACATATAGGCGATCAGCGGGTCCATAGCCCGCCGATCGCCTATATGTGCTCGTTCGCGGCACCCCCCCCACCAGGGTTGTTATCCCCCTATATAATAGCAATAACAATAAGTGCAAAAAAAAAAAATATAAATAAAAAAAAATAAAAGTAACACATAAAAAAGTAAAATAAAATAAAAGTCACATATAAAAAAAGGGGAAAAAACCCCCCCAAAATGTTTAACTCCCCCACCCCCACGTTTACGCGCCTATAAACGTAAATACGCGTCCGGTGCCCCAGCGCGCAAAAATTACAATTGCGCTACACATGTTACATATCGCCGCGAACGTCGCAGTGAGAGCAATCATTTTAGGGCCATCAATCACTGATAACACTAAACTGATGAGCGGTAACAGCTTTTAAAGCGTCGCCTATGGCCAATTTTGGGTATTATCGTTTTTTGAGGTTTCGCGCGCGCACGCAATTTTAAGGCTTGACATGTTTAGTGTCTTTTTACCCGACGTGACCCCATCTTTTATATTTTACCAAAAAATTGGGTAATAATAAATGTTTTATCATTTAATATAGGGGAAACTGTTTTTTTTTTTAAATTTCGGTAATTTTTCCTTAATATAGTAAAAAAATAAAACCCCCAGTGGTGAATAAATACCACCAAAAGAAAGCTCTATCTGTCCCCAAAAAAGGGTATAAAATTCATTTCAGTACAGCGCTGCATGACGGAATAAATGTCAGTTAAAGTACCGCAGCGCTGAATACTGAAAAATGGCCTGGATGGGAAGGGGGTTTAACATCGTGGATGTCAACTGGTTAAACGGAATGACCCTAAAATTGGTGGAAAAAAAATTCCAGCACAAGGGGCGAAGGGGGTTCTTCACAGTAAGATCAGTGCCACAGGCGGTGATTTCAGCAAATAATGTGGAATTGTTCAAGAAACTTTTGGACGATTTCTTAAGGGACCGTAATATACAGGGGTACAGGTACTCCTAAGAATGATATCCTAATAGGTTGGACTTGATGGACTAATGTCTTTATTCAACGTCAGATACTATGTAACTGCGTAACTATGACCCCAGCCGCCATACACCGACTCGGGGACGTACTTCAATTGCCCACAGACCCACCGTGGTCCCTCTTACCAGGTCATGACGTGTGACCTTACCACCACCGAAGGCCACCCACACCACTGATGGGTTCCCCCGTCCAATTATCCAACCTAGAAAATTGCCTTCAAGGATCCCCAAACCGCCATAATGCTGCGACAAACTTTAGACACCACCAAAACCATACCAGGGTGGGCGGGTAGGGAGTCCTGTTCCTTCTCCTGGTCACGCTGGCTCCTGGAACTCCTCCTTCCTGGATACTCTCCAAAGCTCCTCCTGTAAAGCTCCCTCCACCAATCCTGTGAGTATCCCTCCTCAAATTCACTTTTCCCTTTAACCCTTTTCCATAGCTCCCAGCCTGTCTTTTATTCAGAAAATATTTTCCATCAACCAGTTTCTGAATGGGAAGAAGTCTCTGTCTATCTCCATCTGATCCCCTGTCACAGAGGCACTATGCTGGTCCCGGGCTCGCAACGGGCACAGCGGAGCCCAGGACCAGCGTGACAGCGGTAGGGGGGGAGCCACGGATGGCTATGGTGGGTCCGGTTGTTATCTCTAAACTGCAATCAGCTGACCCCCCCCCCCCTCCCCTCTGAGGAGAGAGCAGAAATTAGTCATCAGGTGCCCATACACCTTGCGATTATCGTACGATTATCACAAGGTGTATGGGCAGTGTACAACCGCAAATACTGTACATTCGTACGACTTTTGACTTTCAAGCATGTTTGAAAACTTTGGTCGATCGTACGATTATTGCAAGGTTAGTGGCTTTTCCGTATGTCAAAAATCGTATGATCTACACTGCTCATGCGCAAACGAAAATACGTGCGATCGATTACCGCAATTCGTCCAGGTGCTTTTCTTTAATTACGGCTCATTGAACCTTGCAATAATCGGGGCATTATGGGGTTGCCGTATGACAATCGTACGACGGTTCGATCATCGGACGAAAAGTTTCCCGCGTCAACCTGGGATTTCACTAACACACCCCCCTTATCACCCGGGATATCACTAACACCCCCCCCCCCCTTATCACCCGGGATATCACTAACACCCCCCCCTTTTTTTCGCCGTGTATTGACACGTTGCCCGGCTTCCTGATTGGCCAAGTTCTCGACCAATCAGGAAGCGTGGCAATGTGTCATTACATGGCGCCCGGCTTCCTGATTGGCCAGAAAGCCAGCTCCATGCTTTCTCGTCACCTGGTTTCCTCACCACCTGGCTTCCCAATTAGCTGGGAGGCCGGGTGGCGTGTAAAGACTTGCCACCCGGCTAATGAGGAAGCCAGGTGGCGAGTCATTACACACCGCCCGGCCTCCTTAATGAGACTTCCGGTATTGGCGAGTACCGAAAACAAAATAATCTGTACTCGTACTCAATACCGAAAAGCCGGTATCAGTGCATCCCTAGTCAAAAGCTTTTGAGACTATTTCAAATGCTGATGAATTTACTTACAATGGACACTGCCCTTTGAAAGTCTTAGTTTCCTGCAGAATGAGCTGGTCCCCTAAGCACTGATATCCTGTATTAGGGCGGCTCCTTTCCCTTGCGGGGTCCTATGGAGTCACCTTTGTGTGTGCTAGTAAGCTGTGTGTGTCTCCTCAAACACAGCAAGGCAAGGAACTCCTCTCTCCCCTGTCAGGTTACACATGCATTGTGATATGTGTTTCATCTGTCTCTGGTATTTGTCTCCGCCCCTCCCCCTAGTTCAGCTTTTCCTCCTATGTAGATAGCTCATTACGTTCCAGTCTGCATCTCCGCCACATGTTCTTTGCTGAGTGGATCACATTATGATCGTTTCACCTACCAAATTTTCGCTGTTGTAAAGATCTGCAGTTTGGATTACACTTCTCAACGATCTTCAAGGTGTCATCTGGACTGAGTCCACTGTCTGCTGACTCTATGAGGATTGTGAGTTACTGACAGCTGTAAGTTATAGAGTTTCAATGCTTAAACTGGGGAGGCAGAACACCCCCTGCTCCCCACTCCTTCCTTCTCCAAACTAGTAGATGAACAGCTGCTGGAGACTGTACTGTCCCTTGGGATCTTGTACTGGAAAGGAAGTTCCGGGAAGCTGCGCTGAGACAGACATCATGTTTCCAAACAGCTCCGACTCTAAGTGCTCAGGCAACAACTTCAATAATTTGCTGGCCAATGTATATTTCATTGATCTGGGTTCATTATTGAAAATGTCTGCGAGTTTAATACTACTGGACACCGTGAGAAGCCTACCAATGGACCCAATGGGTCAACAAGCAGCCACATAGACACCCAGAGAAGTACACTTCCAGTATGCGAGAAGGCATAAGACCCAGAACTGGACATGTCCCATAGGTAGGTACACTATATTGCCAGAAGTATTGGGCCCCTCCCCCTCCAAATCATTGGATTCCGGTGTTCCAATCACCGCCATGGCCACAGGTGTATAGGATGAGGCACCTCGGCATGCAGACGCTTCTACAATCATTTGTGAAAGAATGGGTCGCTCTCAGGAGCTCAGTGACTACAAGCGTGGTACCGTGATAGGTTGTCACCTGTGCAATAAATCCATCCGTGACATTTCCTGGCTACTAAATATTCCGCGGTCACCTGTTTACTGGTATTACAACAAAGTGGAAGCAACTGGGAACAGCAACTCAGCCAGGAAGTGGTAGGCACGTGAAATGACAGAGCGGGGTCAGCGCATGCTGAAGTGCGCAGAAGTCGCCAACTGTCTGCAGAGTCAATAGCTACAGACCTCCAAACTCCGTGCGGCCTTCAGATCGGCACAACAACAGTGCGTAGAGAGCTTCATGGAATGGGTTTCCATGGCCGAGCAGCTGCATCCAAGCCTTACATCACCAAGTGCAATGCAAAGCGTGGGATGCCGTGGTGTAAAGCACGCCGCCACTGGACTCTAGAGAAGTGGAGACGTGTTCTCTGGAGTGACCAATCACGCTTCTCTGTCTGGCAATCCGATGGATGTGTCTGGGTTTGGCGGTTGCCAGGAGAACGGTACTTGCCTGACTGCATTGTGCCAAGTGTAAAGTTTGGTGGAGGGGGGATTATGGTGTGGGGTTGTTTTTCAGGGGTTTAGCTTGGGCCCCTTAGTTCCAGTGAAGGGAACTCTTAGGGCTTCAGCATACCAAGACATTTTGGACAATTTCATGCTCCCAACTTTGTGGGAAGAGTTTGGGGATGGCCCCTTCCTGTTCCAACATGACTGTGCACCAGTGTACAAAGCAAGGCCCATAAAGACATGGATGGGGGAGTTTGGGGTGGAGGGACTTGACTGGCCTGCACATAGTCCTGACCTCAACCCCATAGAACACCTTTGGGATGAATTAGAGCGGAGACTGCGAGCCCGGCCTTCTCCTCCAACATCAGTACCTGACCTCACAAATGGTCCAACATTCCCATAGACACACTCCTAAACCTTGTGGACTCCTTCTCAGAAGAGTTGAAGCTGTTATAGCGGCAAAGGGCGGAGCCAACTCAATGCCATTAGAGTTCATGTGCGTTTCAAGGCCGGCGTCCCAATACTTTTGGCAATATAGTGTAATTCTTTTTAAATGACTGCGATGATTAGCTACGAGGGTTTGCATCCTGAAAACGTAGATTCTTATTTTTAAAGCAACAACATTAACTTTATCCTTGAAAACAAGGTTAGGAGTCCCTTCTATGATAGATATAATGATAGGTTTTGCATGTTCACATTACAAGCTAGCCTTCTCCCCCTTATGAGCTCTCTCATGCCTGACGAGCGACGACTTCCAAGAAAAACATTCCCCGCATTTGGAACAAGAAAATGGCATCTCCCCCGTGTGAGATCTCTGGTGTCTGACCAGCCATGACTTTTCGGCAAAGTGTTTACCACAATCGGGACACGAATATGGTTTCTCCCCCGTGTGAACTTTCCCGTGCCTCAACAGAGACGACCTCCGAGTAAAGTGTTTCCCGCATTCGGAGCAAGAATAGGGCTTCACTCCGGTGTGGACGCGATTATGGGCCGCCAGATTTGATTTGTTGGTAAAACCTTTCCCACACTCGGAACAGGAATACGGGAGATTGCCGGTGTGAACCGCCTGATGTGCTGCTAGATTACCTTTCTCGGTAAAACATTTCCCACATTCCAAACAGGGATAAACCTTCTCCCGCGTGTGAGTTTTTTCATGCGTTAGAAGAGTTGATTTACGACTAAAACATTTCCCGCATTTGGAGCAAGAAAATGGCTTGATTGCGGTGTGAGTCGTCTGATGCATAGCAAGGTATGCTCTTTTAGCGAAACCCTTCCCACATTCCGAACACAAATAGGGCTTTTCTCCGGTGTGTGCTCTATGGTGAACAGTCAGTAAATGTTTAGAAGAAAAACACTTCCCGCATTCCGTACACAAGTAAGGTTTCTCCCTGGTATGAGTCCTCTGGTGGGAGATAAGACATTCCTTCTGGGAGAAACACTTTCCACATTCTGTACATGAAAACGGCTTCTCTCCCGTGTGAGTTCTATGGTGTTCGATAAGTAAATATCGAAAATAAAAGCACTTTCCACATTCCGAACAGGAATAGGGCTTTTCCCCTGTGTGAGTTCTCTGGTGTACGATAAGCCTGGTTCGCCAGGTGAAACGTTTCCCACATTCCGAACAGGAAAAAGGTTTCTCACCCGTGTGGGCTCTACGGTGTTCGTGAAGCAAGTACTTGAAATAAAACCGCTTCCCGCACTCTGAACACGAGTAAGGTTTCTCCCCCGTGTGAGTTCTCTGGTGAACCATAAGCCTGGTTCTCCAAGTGAAACCTTTCCCGCATTCTGAACACGAATACGGCTTCTCGGTTAAGCAAGTTCTCTGGTCCGCCGTATGAACTTGTTCGTGTCTGAAAAGAGACGTCTTACTCGGAAAACGTTTACCGCAATGGGTACAAGAGAAAGGCTTTTCCCCTGAGTGAGTTCTCCGATGGGCCGCAAGGTTTGACCTCTGGGCAAAACACTTCCCGCACTCCGTACACGAAAATGGCTTCACGCCCGTGTGAGTTCTCTGATGGACGATAAGGCTGAATCGCCGTGTAAAACATTTCTCACATTCCGAACACGAAAATGGTTTCTCTGCATTTTGCCCTTTTTCTTGTGCGGGACGATGCGACTCCTGGAGAATACGATTCTGAGGCTTGGAGCGTGGACATGGTTTCTTCCCTTCCGGAGCACTTCGGTCTGAAATACGCTCATCGCTCTTGGCCAAACGTTCAGAAGGCTCAATGGCGTCACGACATGAGGGATCGATAAAACTCTGACCATGTGTGGAGGGATCAGACGATAAACTGGCACAGTGAGGTGCTGGATGGAGATTTGGGGTCATGGACCTTTCTTCTGAAGAATTGGATGTGATTTCCTCGTCCTCTATGTCACCAGCTGGAGGGAAAACAGGACAAATATCCAGATTAGTTTTGTAGAATTGACCAGAAACAGGCAAGCAAGACCGATGCCCATCCCCCCCTGACAAATATAGACCACTGTGGATAATATATGTTGAGTCTCATCAAATTCCAAAGGGTCCCCCAAAACGTCATCAGCCATCTTGAGCAACATATTAGGGTTCAAACAGCTAGTTGCATTTATTTTGGACACTTCAAAAGGATGGGGTTACCATACCTTACAGTATCAAAAGGTTCTCTGCTCACCTCTGTTGATCTCTAATGGAATGTCCTCCTCTTTGATCCTCACATGTCCTTCTTCCTCCTCCTCAGCTTTGATGTCCCTCTGAGTGTCTCCGGGGTCTGTGAATAAAGATGAGAGTGAAGCCCCCTGTACTGAGATGTATGAGAGACCCCAGAGAATGTGTGTGGGGGGAGACTGGTCATGTCTCTTGGCTGGTAACACACAATGACACGATGTAAGGAGGAGAGCCGGAGTCTAATAGAGAATGATGGCTCCTGACTACCCCCACTAAACACATTCTGTCCCCCCATTACTGTCTACTGACAGAGGAGGGGGGAGAAGAAGAGATTGATGCCCCCCGTACTGAGATGTATGAGAGACCCCAGAGAGAGTGTGTGTGTGAGAACTGGTCACGTCTCTTGGCTGGTAACACACAATGACACGATGTAAGGAGGAGAGCCGGAGTCTAATAGAGAATGATGGCTCCTGACTACCCCCACTAAACACATTCTGTCCCCCCATTACTGTCTACTGACAGAGGAGGGGGGAGAAGAAGAGATTGATGCCCCCCGTACTGAGATGTATGAGAGACCCCAGAGAGTGTGGGGGGGGGAGACTGGTCACGTCTCTTGGCTGGTAACACACAATGACACGATGTAAGGAGGAGAGCCGGAGTCTAATAGAGAATGATGGCTCCTGACTACCCCCACTAAACACATTCTGTCCCCCCATTACTGTCTACTGACAGAGGAGGGGGGAGAAGACGAGATTGTTGTAGTGACTGAACAAGGAGAATCTGGGACTCTTCTCTGGATGTTAATTCCTCACCTGTGCTCATCTCTGGTGGGGTTTCCTCCTCCTTAAACGGTACATTGTCCCACACATATGTCTTGGCATCATCTACATCTTCAGTTATAAATTCACTCAGACTTTCTTTCTATAAAACAAAAAACAATAACTACGTTGTCCAGTGACTTGGCCTGGGCTTAGACACAAGAGTTACCATGCTTCCAATTAAATTACAGCTACCTTGTGTTCCACAGAGCTCTTCTGATGTTCTTGTATGGAATCCCGGGAATACAGAGGGTGGGGATAACGTACTGATGTATTTTTATTACTGGGTCCACCTAGAGCAAAATGACAAACAATGAAGGATCGATCTGTAAATATATTTTGTATATTTCATGTTTATTCCTCACCTGTATTGGTCTCTGGAGGAATTTCCTCCTCTTTGATCCTCATGTGTTCTTTTACCTCCTCCTCATCTTTGACATCTCTCTGTGTGTCTCTGGTGTCTCCGGGGTCTGTGAATAAAGATGAGAGTGAAGCCCCCTGTACTTAGATGTATGAGAGACCCCAGAGAGTGTGTGTGGGGGGAGACTGGTCACATCTCTTGGCTGGTAACACACAATGACATGATGTGAGGAGGAGAGGCGGAGTCTAATAGAGGCTGATGGCTCCTGACTCCCCCCACTAGACACATTCCGTCCCCCCATTACTGTCTACTGACAGAGGAGGGGGGAGAAGAAGAGATTGGTGTAGTGACTGAACAAGGAGAATCTGGGACTCTTTTCTGGATTCAGTGTTTATTCCTCACCTGAGCTCATCTCTGGAAGGATTTCCTCCTCCTTACATGGATCATCATCACTAACGGACGTGTCTTCTGCTTCGTTTTTTACTTCAACTTTAATTATATATTCACTCTTCAAAAAAAACAGACATTATACTTATTACATGAGATCCACTGAGCATATAGTAAGCAATATTAAAAATTGGTTAGACCCTCACTCCCATCTACCTGATCATCTTGAGGGAACTCCTGATGTTCCTGAGGGATCTCCTGATGTTCCTGTGTGGAATCCCGGGAATACAGAGGACGGGTCTGAGGGATCTCCTGATGTTCCTGTGTGGAATCCCGGGAATACAGAGGACGGGGACATCTCTCTGGGGTATTTCTGCTCCTGGATCCATCTGTAGGAAACACACACACTGACTGAATACATTGTCTTTATATCAGAGGATGTGTGTATCTAGGGGGATCCTCAGTACTCTTCTCTCCTTTACAAGACATGAAAGTCTCCTCTTACCCGGTGATGTGAGGGGCGGCCGGTTCTCCATCATGATGTCCTTGTAGAGATCCTTGTGTCCTACAAGATACTCCCACTCCTTCGGCATAAAGTGAAAGGAATCAATAACGTGACCTCAAATATTGAACGTGCATCTGATAAGACAAAGAGAACAAAATGTGTATAATAATAGCAGACCGTGCACCCAAAAGGCAAGGTTGGCCTATTAAATTCTGGCATGGCCTAAAGCCCCTCCCCCTTAAAAAAAAAGAAAATTCTGAAATCCACTTATAAAAATCAATATACTTCCCTTACACGGCTTTAAATGAACATATTTGTCTTCAAGCAGTCAAACCATATTGTTGTAAACATTCCAGCCGAGCTCTAATCTCTCGGGAAGTATGTTACTTGACTTACGTATCATTGGGAAAGGTTGTGATTGGGTGGGATGGGGGGTTTGTGTTTGCACGCAGATGGGCTTTGAGGGCACTCACAGATACGCGTTGCTCTGCCAAATTGGCTAATTTTCACCAATCCAAAGAGTTCCTATAGGGATTTTTTTTAGTTTTGGGTTGAGTTGGGAAGGGCTAGAATCTCTGTCAACACCCTCGAACCCCCCCTCATTAGAGTTGTCTCCAGACTAAGGTGAAAATCTTCCAATGGGGTCACCTAAGAGAGGAAGTTGCAATAGCATGCACTGGATATGCTTGGTTACTATTGTGCGCACGGTCCCCCCATGCCAACTCCATAGACTTCAAGCTGAATGGGGTTGTAGAAATGAAATACCCCTCCAGACTGCAAAGGTTGGAGAAATGTGGTGTAATACCAACCCTCACTCTGGCACTCTCTTCGACGCTCTGGGTGGTTGGGGGGCCTTTGCCATCCTCACCTACAAAGCAAGACTATTGGCCCAATCTTGCACATGATGTCAGGGTTCGGCCTGCACACCTTACAGAAGAGGCTTCACACTGATGGAAGGAGCCGGCCAGAGCGAGGAGTAAGTATGGCAATCCCTACCTTTCGAATCAGCTCAAGATCTGCAATCAATTCTAGTTCCCATAGATAGGTGTATATCTAAAAGAGGGGGGTTGTGATTTTCCAGGAATACATCCCCAGTGCCATCATTCCCAGCGCCTTCATCCCAGCAGAGCTCACCATCTAATATTCTACACATCAGAGGTCTTGCAGGAAGATGATGATATGTTGGGGTAACATGATCCCCCCATCCAGTCCACACAGAGTGCTGGGACCCCCTTCTCTCTTCCTCCTCTCATAATAAGAATATATTCATAATATTACCTCGTCCTCACTGGAAAGCCATTCTGCAGCTTCACACCCCCTAGCTGGAAGCTACAGCTGCACTATTTAGTCTCCTTATTTCCTGTAGGCTACAACAAAATGGCCGCCGACCTTTCTGAACTTGGGACAATTCACTATATAAAATAATAATTTTGTTGGCAGCTGTAATGTTTTATTATTATTATTCACTGAAAATATAATAAAGTGTATGTTAGTGGTTGAAAAAACACTGCTGGCAGGTAAAGGGAAGTGAGCTGAGTGTCCGCCCTCAGCACCGCACGCAGCAAAAGGAGCTTCATTACTGACCCGGAAGTGATATCAGCGGTGGGAATCGGAAGTATGGTGAAGGGACAGATGTCAACCAAGCTGATAGGAGGAATCCTGAGTGATGGAATGCAACGGGTTGTGGTGGAGGGGTGCAGTGACAGGGGTGCTGGGTAGTTATTGGGGGTGCTGGGTTGCGGTGAAGGTTTGCATTTGGGTGAAGTGACAGGGGTGTGCGGGATGGAGGGATCAGTGATAGGGATGCGGGCTAGTGGTGTGGAGTAGGGGTGCTGGGTTGCAGTTGGGTGAAGTGACCTGGGTGTGGGTGGATGGAGGGATCAGTGATCGGGATCCTGGATAGTGGGGGTTTGCAGGAGGGTGAAGTGACAGGGGTGCTGGGTGCTCTGACAGAGGTGAGTAGTGGTGGAAGGTTGCAGTC
>NW_017309223.1:22851-24415 GCF_000935625.1 Nanorana parkeri | reverse complement strand
TCACAGGGAATTCTAGGTAGACTCCGCCTTAGTGTTTTCTAGGGCTGCAGCTACTGATTTTTTTCATAATCGATTAGTTAGCCGATTAATCGATTAATTTGATTAAAAAATAATGTAAAATAAAATACACAGCGATACCTGACATGTAGCACAATCATCGTTTTTCTATGTAGGTGCAACCGACTTGTGTTTCTGTTAGTATACGCGCGTTTGCAGGGTTGGGGGACTTTCAATTTTCTCGAGGGGGGGGATTAATTTTTTTTTTTTTACCTCATTGCTATCACACGGGGAGGACTCACAAGTCCCCTATGTGATGACACATTGGAGGTGACGGGTTCTCTTTAAGGTGACATTGGTCTTTTAGACCCCTCGTGTCACCTTTACACTTGACTGGATTCAGCTGCTGAGGCCACTGAATGTAAATGCAGGGGCTGGGAGCAATAGTCAGCCTGTTATTGGTTATTTTAAATTGCAATAGCCAATAGCAGGCTGGCTATTGCACCCGCCCACTGCCTGCTGTCAATGAGCAATGAGTAGAGAAAGTTCTCCATCAGGTCCTCCTCTGCTGATTGACAGCAGGCAGTGGGAGGGTGCAATAGCCAGCCTGCTATTGCATTTTAAAGTATCCAATAGCAGGCTGACTATTGTTTCCAGGGTCCGCGCCTTTTCCACTTGATTAACTATTAATTGTCCGTTCTGTGTGTTCACGGGGAGGAGAGGAGCGGTAGCTCTAGACTACACACAGAATGGACCTTCCCTTCTTTGATTGAGAGTGAAGACTTCTGGGTACGTCTGGGGAGCGCATTATTAAACAAATAAGGAGCATGGACAGCTGACATGTTGAGATATATAACCAAAAAGAGACTGTTTAATCCAGTGGAAAAGGAGCGGACACTTGTAACATTGTGAACTGTCTTGATGGACGTAGGGGCAGCAGCGGAGGTGGGGAGCGGGGGATTTCAGAGTCACCAGGCCTCTTCTCCCCTCTCGTGCCGGCTGCAGCAGTCTGTGAAATCCCCCGCTGCTCTCCCCCTCATACCTCTGCTGCCAGCAACTAATCGAAAATCAACTAATCGATGATGGGAATAGTTGCCAACTGTTCTCATCATCGATTAGTTGTTGCAGCTCTAGTGTTTTCTGCACACTTGCCGCCGCAGTGCTCCCCCCTCCCCTGAAGAGGAAAGAATACTTCCTTGCTCCCTCTTTTGGGATTCTTGTGCCAGAGTTGGACATTTTCTGACGCTGCTGGAACCCGGAATGTTTGGGTTAAATGATGAAAAAAAAAGGATCTTTTGTATTTTATTGTTTCTGATCCGCATGCAAGGTGACCTAGAAGGAGTTCCCCTAAATCAGTTCACCAGAGCGGGCGCCCACCTTCTTGCCCTTTCAGCTAGGTGGTACATAAGCACCGTTTCCTGGCCATGGGGAAGCTGAAGAAACCTGGGCCCATCGCCTCCGGGTCATCATGGCGTGTTAGAAAGCTTGTCCTTCATTCCACCGGCGTCGTGTTAGGAAGCCCCCCTCCCCCCCCCCCCGGCACAGGGGCCAGCCCGGTCTCCAACAG
>NW_017309223.1:18273-20281 GCF_000935625.1 Nanorana parkeri | reverse complement strand
GGGTCAGCGCAGTCTCCAACAGCTGTCCATCTATTAGCTTGCTGCCCTAGGCCTCATGTCTGTGGGGACAGACACAGTGTAGTAGCACACGTCGTACATGCAGCTCTAGTTCTGGCCAGGCAAGGGTGGCACCATAGGCCCCTGCAAGGGAAAGGGGCCACCATGAAACTGGATATCGGGGGGGGGCGGCTGATTCTGAATGAAACACAGTGAACCACATGAAGGAGCAGCAGATATTGTAGGCGATTTCATACGCATAACCTAAATACATTTTGACTGACGATTTCCAGCTTTGTAAGTGATCAGCATCGTGGTGATGTGGAGGTGCAGTGATGATGTATACAGGTGCAGTGATGATGTATACAGGTGCAGTGTCGATGTATACAGGTGCAGTGATGATGTATATAGGTGCAGTGATGATGTATCCAGGTGCAGTGGTGATGTGGAGGTGCAGTGATGATGTATACAGGTGATGTGGAGGTGCAGTGGTGATGTATACAGGTGATGTGGAAGTGCAGTGATGATGTATACAGGTGCAGTGGTAGTGTGGAGGTGCAGTGATGATGTATACAGGTGCAGTGATGATGTATACAGGTGCAGTAATGATGTATCCAGGTGCAGTGATGATGTATACAGGTGCAGTGATGATGTATACAGGTGCAGTGATGCTGTATACAGGTGCAGTGATGATGTATACAGGTGCAGTGGTGGTGTATACAGGTGCAGTGGTGATGTGGAGGTGCAGTGATGTATACAGGTGCAGTGGTGATGTGGAGGTGCAGTGATGATGTATACAGGTGCAGTGGTGGTGTATACAGGTGCAGTGGTAGTGTGAAGGTGCAGTGATGATGTGGAGGTGCAGTGATGATGTATACAGGTGCAGTGGTGGTGTGGAGGTGCAGTGGTAGTGTGAAGGTGCAGTGATTATGTATACAGGTGCAGTGGTGATGTGGAGGTGCAGTAATGATGTATACAGGTGCAGTGGAGGTGCAGTGATGATGTATACAGGTGGAGTGGTGGTGTGGAGGTGCAGTAATGCTGTATACAGGTGCAGTGGTGGTGTGGAGGTGCAGTGATGATGTATACAGGTGCAGTGGTGGCGGATACAGGTGCAGTGATGATGTATACAGGTGCAGTGGTGGTGTGGAGGTGCAGTGATGATGTATACAGGTGCAGTGATGATGTATACAGGTGCAGTGTCGATGTATACAGGTGCAGTGATGATGTATATAGGTGCAGTGATGATGTATCCAGGTGCAGTGGTGATGTGGAGGTGCAGTGATGATGTATACAGGTGCAGTGGTGGTGTGTGCAGGTGCAGTGGTAGTGTGAAGGTGCAGTGATGATGTGGAGGTGCAGTGATGATGTATACAGGTGCAGTGGTGGTGTGGAGGTGCAGTGGTAGTGTGAAGGTGCAGTGATTATGTATACAGGTGCAGTGGTGATGTGGAGGTGCAGTAATGATGTATACAGGTGCAGTGGAGGTGCAGTGATGATGTATACAGGTGGAGTGGTGGTGTGGAGGTGCAGTAATGCTGTATACAGGTGCAGTGGTGGTGTGGAGGTGCAGTGATGATGTATACAGGTGCAGTGGTGGCGGATACAGGTGCAGTGATGATGTATACAGGTGCAGTGGTGGTGTGGAGGTGCAGTGATGATGTATACAGGTGCAGTGGTAGTGTGAAGGTGCAGTGATGATGTATACAGGTGCAGTGGTGATGTGGAGGTGCAGTAATGATGTATACAGGTGCAGTGGTGGTGTGGAGGTGCAGTGATGATGTATACAGGTGCAGTGGAGGTGCAGTAATGATGTATACAGGTGCAGTGGTGGTGTGGAGGTGCAGTGATGATGTATACAGGTGCAGTGATGATGTATACAGGTGCAGTGGTGGTGTGGAGGTGCAGTGATGATGTATACAGGTGCAGTGGTGGTGTATACAGGTGCAGTGATGATGTATACAGGTGCAGTGGTGGTGTGGAGGTGCAGTGATGATGTATACAGGTGCAC
>NW_017309223.1:1974-13619 GCF_000935625.1 Nanorana parkeri | reverse complement strand
ATGATGTATACAGGTGCAGTGGTGGTGTGGAGGTGCAGTGATGATGTATACAGGTGCAGTGGTGGTGTATACAGGTGCAGTGATGATGTATACAGGTGCAGTGGTGGTGTGGAGGTGCAGTGATGATGTATACAGGTGCACATTTTCAGGACTCGCACTGCTGGCTTTCCTCATTCTTGAAGTTTTTATTAATCCCGATTCCCAGAAATTCAACATTTTCTCCACCGGGGTGGGATTGGAAGGTGGGGTGCAAACAGCTGCCCCCTCCTCCCTGTGACTCATTGTATCTTTGCTGCCATTTGTAATATATACACATTGCTTGCAAAGCGCTGGGGCAGCCGTTCCCATGAGAGTATGAAGAGGAAAGCTAACCATGTGACTTTCTGTGTTCATATACAGCAACTGCACCTGCCTGCTTCCTGTCACTCGGTGTACATTGCTGCTCTCTGGTTTTCTTTTAAAATACCTCAGCAAAGGTTTTAGTCTTTGGCCAAGGCGCGGCCCCTCTGCACACATCTCCTTCCCCTCAGGACTGACAAGCTTCCGAGACATTTATAAACCCTTATAAGTCTCTCTCCATAGGTTGTACTTGCACACAGATATGGGGGCAGTCACATTTGCATTGTACTTAGGTGAGCCCTGCGTCTTGTGCGTCACAAGCCCTGCGTCTTGTTGTTTCTTATCCTTAGAATGTAAAACAGACACTTTGCAGCATCCAATGGGAACAAGAAGTCAGCAATCATTGGGTTCTATGTCAGGCTTTCATCACACAGGTGAACCTGAGGCCTAGGATCCTGTCGCTGCGTTTTCCGTATCGAATAGCGATATTTTTTTTCGATACTCCCTGGTGCCATGGGCCCCGATTATCAGGAAGTCGGCTTCCTGATTGCCTGGAAAGTCTGTGTTCTAGCGAAAGAACACCGGCTTCACTTGCCGAGACCGCCTGGCTTCCTGACCATTTAGGAAGCCGGGTGGCAGGTCATGAGGTGCCATCTGGCTTCTTAGCCAATCATGTTATGACCAGCTGCCCGGCTTCCTGATTGGCTAGGAAGCCAGCTTCACTTGTTGCTAAGAAGCCTGGCTTCTTGAGTAATCAGGAAGCCTTGAGGCGAGTCATGACATGCCACCTAGTCCCTGCCTCTCGGCTTCCTGATTGGCTAGGAAGCCAGCCTCACTTGTTTCTAGGCAGTTTGGCTTCCTGACCAATCGGGAAGCTGGGAGGCGGGACACTCCGTGCCTCTCATCTTCCTGATTGGTTAGGAAGCCAATCCAATCAGAGAGGTGGTTCATAACCCACCCCCCAGCTTGGAAAGGAAGCCGGCTCCATGCTCCCCTGGCTCTGCCAGTCAGAGGAAGATCTCCCTCTGATCGAAACTTCCGTGCATGTGGGAGAGTACGAGTACTCGGTATCGGTGCATGTGGGAGAGTACGAGTACTCGGTATCGGGGCATGTGGGAGAGTACGAGTACTCGGTATCGGGGCATGTGGGAGAGTACGAGTACTCGGTATCGGGGCATGTGGGAGAGTACGAGTACTCGGTATCGGGGCATGTGGGAGAGTACGAGTACTCGGTATCGGGGCATGTGGGAGAGTACGAGTACTCGGTATCGGGGCATGTGGGAGAGTACGAGTACTCGGTATCGGGGCATGTGGGAGAGTACGAGTACTCGGTATCGGGGCATGTGGGAGAGTACGAGTACTCGGTATCGGGGCATGTGGGAGAGTACGAGTACTCGGTATCGGGGCATGTGGGAGAGTACGAGTACTCGGTATCGGGGCATGTGGGAGAGTACGAGTACTCGGTATCGGGGCATGTGGGAGAGTACGAGTACTCGGTATCGGGGCATGTGGGAGAGTACGAGTACTCGGTATCGGGGCATGTGGGAGAGTACGAGTACTCGGTATCGGGGCATGTGGGAGAGTACGAGTACTCGGTATCGGGGCATGTGGGAGAGTACGAGTACTCGGTATCGGGGCATGTGGGAGAGTACGAGTACTCGGTATCGGGGCATGTGGGAGAGTACGAGTACTCGGTATCGGGGCATGTGGGAGAGTACGAGTACTCGGTATCGGGGCATGTGGGAGAGTACGAGTACTCGGTATCGGGGCATGTGGGAGAGTACGAGTACTCGGTATCGGGGCATGTGGGAGAGTACGAGTACTCGGTATCGGGGCATGTGGGAGAGTACGAGTACTCGGTATCGGGGCATGTGGGAGAGTACGAGTACTCGGTATCGGGGCATGTGGGAGAGTACGAGTACTCGGTATCGGGGCATGTGGGAGAGTACGAGTACTCGGTATCGGGGCATGTGGGAGAGTACGAGTACTCGGTATCGGGGCATGTGGGAGAGTACGAGTACTCGGTATCGGGGCATGTGGGAGAGTACGAGTACTCGGTATCGGGGCATGTGGGAGAGTACGAGTACTCGGTATCGGGGCATGTGGGAGAGTACGAGTACTCGGTATCGGGGCATGTGGGAGAGTACGAGTACTCGGTATCGGGGCATGTGGGAGAGTACGAGTACTCGGTATCGGGGCATGTGGGAGAGTACGAGTACTCGGTATCGGGGCATGTGGGAGAGTACGAGTACTCGGTATCGGGGCATGTGGGAGAGTACGAGTACTCGGTATCGGGGCATGTGGGAGAGTACGAGTACTCGGTATCGGGGCATGTGGGAGAGTACGAGTACTCGGTATCGGGGCATGTGGGAGAGTACGAGTACTCGGTATCGGGGCATGTGGGAGAGTACGAGTACTCGGTATCGGGGCATGTGGGAGAGTACGAGTACTCGGTATCGGGGCATGTGGGAGAGTACGAGTACTCGGTATCGGGGCATGTGGGAGAGTACGAGTACTCGGTATCGGGGCATGTGGGAGAGTACGAGTACTCGGTATCGGGGCATGTGGGAGAGTACGAGTACTCGGTATCGGGGCATGTGGGAGAGTACGAGTACTCGGTATCGGGGCATGTGGGAGAGTACGAGTACTCGGTATCGGGGCATGTGGGAGAGTACGAGTACTCGGTATCGGGGCATGTGGGAGAGTACGAGTACTCGGTATCGGGGCATGTGGGAGAGTACGAGTACTCGGTATCGGGGCATGTGGGAGAGTACGAGTACTCGGTATCGGGGCATGTGGGAGAGTACGAGTACTCGGTATCGGGGCATGTGGGAGAGTACGAGTACTCGGTATCGGGGCATGTGGGAGAGTACGAGTACTCGGTATCGGGGCATGTGGGAGAGTACGAGTACTCGGTATCGGGGCATGTGGGAGAGTACGAGTACTCGGTATCGGGGCATGTGGGAGAGTACGAGTACTCGGTATCGGGGCATGTGGGAGAGTACGAGTACTCGGTATCGGGGCATGTGGGAGAGTACGAGTACTCGGTATCGGGGCATGTGGGAGAGTACGAGTACTCGGTATCGGGGCATGTGGGAGAGTACGAGTACTCGGTATCGGGGCATGTGGGAGAGTACGAGTACTCGGTATCGGGGCATGTGGGAGAGTACGAGTACTCGGTATCGGGGCATGTGGGAGAGTACGAGTACTCGGTATCGGGGCATGTGGGAGAGTACGAGTACTCGGTATCGGGGCATGTGGGAGAGTACGAGTACTCGGTATCGGGGCATGTGGGAGAGTACGAGTACTCGGTATCGGGGCATGTGGGAGAGTACGAGTACTCGGTATCGGGGCATGTGGGAGAGTACGAGTACTCGGTATCGGGGCATGTGGGAGAGTACGAGTACTCGGTATCGGGGCATGTGGGAGAGTACGAGTACTCGGTATCGGGGCATGTGGGAGAGTACGAGTACTCGGTATCGGGGCATGTGGGAGAGTACGAGTACTCGGTATCGGGGCATGTGGGAGAGTACGAGTACTCGGTATCGGGGCATGTGGGAGAGTACGAGTACTCGGTATCGGGGCATGTGGGAGAGTACGAGTACTCGGTATCGGGGCATGTGGGAGAGTACGAGTACTCGGTATCGGGGCATGTGGGAGAGTACGAGTACTCGGTATCAGTACATGTGGGAGAGTACGAGGACTCGGTATCGGTGCATGTGGGAGAGTACGAGTACTCGGTATCAGTACATGTGGGAGAGGACGAGTACTCGGTATCGGTGCATGTGGGAGAGTACGGGTACTGGGTATCGGTGAATGTGGGAGAGTACGAGTACTCGGTATCGGTGCATGTGGGAGAGTACGAGTACTCGGTATCGGTGCATGTGGGAGAGTACGAGTACTCGGTATCGGTGCATGTGGGAGAGTACGAGTACTCGGTATCGGTGCATGTGGGAGAGTACGAGTACTCGGTATCGGTGCATGTGGGAGAGTACGAGTACTCGGTATCGGTGCATCCCTACATCAAAGTATCGCTCCAGATTTTTAGAACCATTTTATTGTTTCCAAGTGTAAATGAACATGAATAAAGTTGTGTTGTGATTCGGTGATACTAAAAACAGGAATAATGGCGGTAACCGAGCGGAGAAACCCAAAGGGGAATGTTTGTCTTTGAGGGTCCCGTATGAAACTGGTGGGCGAGAAGGAAAAAAGTGCAGCTTATGTCTGGCAGTGACATTCTGGGTTCGGAACATGTGACAAATGCTGGAGGCCAATAGAATGGGCCGGCTCAACCAGAAGAGGAGTTCCTGCAAAAATGTTCTTTCCTGAGGAGAAGAAACAGTTGTCCAAGCTCACAGGAAACCAAGCTCGCACTTCCTGTACGGAGGAACACATACACAGCTGTCGTTCTTTTGATGCGAGAGAAGATGCAGCCTTCTGGGAAAACCTTTTCCGCATTCAGAACATGGACACGGCTTCATTCCAGTTTGTGCTTTACTGTGCGTGACCGGGCTGGATTTTATTTGGAAGAACCTTTTCCACACTCAGAAGAAAAGTGCACGCCACGGCTTGTGTGAACACTCGAATGAGGCAACAAGATTCGCTTTCCGCATACAATACTTCTCTCAGCCTGAGCATGCTTAGGGCTTCACCCTCATATGAACTTTTTCATGCCTTACAAATGTTGATTTGTATGAAAAACATTCACCACATGAAAACATCCCGATCCCTGCACGCATTTTTCTGGTGGATAGCGAGATACAATCTACTAGTAAAATGTTTCCCACATTCTGGACACAAGAAAAGGCTTTTCATTGGTTTGGCCTCGATGGTGAACAAGGAGTCATTTTTTTACCCCCCAGACATTCCGGACACAAATAAGGCTTCTCCCGTGTATGGGTCCTCTGATGGGACAGAAGATCCTTTTCTCATTCAGAGAAATGGCAAATGGCTTCTCTGCTGTGTGAGCTTCCTGGTGACTAATAAGTAACCGTTTTATTCTAAAACTTTTCCCACACCCTGAACATGAGTAAAGCTTCACCCAGTGCGAGACCTTTGATGTACAATAAAACTCCACTTATGATAAAAACATTTCTCAGAATCAGAGTATAAAAATGGCTTCTCTCTCGTGAGGCTCACTGGATGTGAGATGAGTTGGTGATCTGAAGACTTTATCCACATTCTGAACATGAAAATGAAACCTTTCCTGCATGTGTTATCTGATGTTCCATAAAACTCGATCTCCATTTAAAACTTTTCCCACACTGCAAATATGAATGTGGCTTCTCCCCTGGCTGAGATCTATGTGCAATAAGACTGGTCCACCATGAAAAACCTTTCCCACACTGCGAACATGAATGTAGCTTCTTCCCTGGCTGACATCTCCTATGTCCATTAAGACTGGTCCACCATGAAAACCCTTTCCCACACTGTGAACATGAACGTGGCTTCTCCCCTGGCTGAGATCTCCTATGTGCAATAAGACTGGTCCACCATGAAAAACATTTCCCACACTGTGAATATGAATGTGGCTTCTCCCCTGGCTGAGATCTATGTGCAATAAGATTGGAATGTGGGAAAGTTTTTCATGGTGGACCAAACACAAAAATGCCTTCTTTCCTGTGCGAGTTCTCTGATGCTCAAAGAAGCTCAACCTCTGAGAATAACATGAACGTGGCTTCTCACCTGTGTGAGATCTCCTATGTCTGATAAGACTGGTCCACCGTGAAAATGCCGTCTTTCCTGTGTGACTCATTCGATGAGTCACACAGGACTCTTCCAGTCAAACATTTCCCACATTCAGAACATGGCTTCCCAGAAAAACTCGCACCATCCAACAAAAGATCAGCACTGGGAGGGGCCGGATAGAGATTTGAGGTAATGGCGTTTTCTTCTGAAGAACTGAATGTGATCTCATAGTCTTCTATTTCACCATCTGGACAGATATTGGGATATTCCTCCTCGTTATTCTTAGTGTGCTGTCCATCTAAAGACAATCCAGAAGAAGTTATAAGAAATGTAACATTTTACAATGTTCACCGCACACAATCGTATATGTTCCATTGGGGACACTTGTACCAGTGAACACTGTTTAAGGGGTTGATCTGTGTGTGCTTGGGACAGATTATTCCTTACTTCCTGTTGTGTCTCCTAGACAGGAAGTGAATGGAGTCACTGCAATGGTCTGCCAGCTGCTACAATACAAGCTTGTGATCTGGAGGTCAGGGAAGTGGACAGGGACTTTATTCCGAACAGCTAAGACCACAAAACATTGGCTACCCACCTGCTCGGGTCCATCCCAGTGACGTGCAGGCACACTTGTTGGAGATGCAATGGAGGCAGAGTTCCCATTAATGACATTTGGCGGCTATGCTCAGAAATCCAACCCTGCCGGTCATCGTCCTCTCTCTCAGATGGTCCACCGATCTACCGGCTACACCAGAACACACCTGTGTGATAAGAAGAGAGAAGGACAGGTCCTCTATCCGCTCTGTACATGGAACATTCTGCAACACATTCAGCTTTTTACCCTCAGGGATCATAAATCACCTTCCTCTCTGCCCTTCCCCCTCATGCAGCATGTACCACCTCCCTCTCTGCTCCTCCCCCAAAACTTCCCCCTCATGCAGCATGTACCACCTCCCTCTCTGCTCCTCCCCCAAAACTTCCCCCTCATGCAGCATGTACCACCTCCCTCTCTGCTCCTCCCCCAAAACTTCCCCCTCATGCAGCATGTACCACCTCCCTCTCTGCTCCTCCCCCAAAACTTCCCCCTCATGCAGCATGTACCACCTCCCTCTCTGCTCCCGCTCTCGCCGTCTCCCCCCGCTCTCGCCGTCTCCCCCGCTCTCACTGTCTCCCCCGGTCTACATATGCTCTGCTATCTACCCTGGTTTCAACATCTCCCTCTTCTGTAGCTGTGCTAAACCTTTTACCCAACACTTTTTCCAAGTGTCCCCCTTTTATATCCAACCCTCTTTGTGCCTCCTGTCCATCTCTTAGCACCCCTGCTCTTTCCATCTTCGCTGTTGCTTTCTCTTTCACCTCGAAGAAAACATTTCACAACTGAATAAAACTCCGCCCCTGTTAGTCTCCTATCCCGTTTGTCTTCTATGTTGTCTATCCTTGCTAATGTAGCGTTGCGCCTCATATCAGTGACTGCCCGTCTCATTGCTCCAAATGCCAATAGCTCTCCCCTTTATAGACCGCCCTCATGATTTCTAATAGGGATGCACCGATATATCGGCCGCCGAAACATATCGTCCGAAAATGGCACTTTTGGCGTAATGCTGAAAGTGCCATTTTCCTGCCGATACAGCGGCGCATCCCTGCTTTCTTTCCTCCTCGCTGGGCGCTGCTCTGTGTCCCAGCGGGGAGGAGAGAAAGTGATAGCCGGCTGAGCGCTGGGGGAGGAGAAGGCTGTGAGCGGCCTCCCACACTGCTCAGCTGCCTATCACAGTCCGGCAGAGCGGTGTGGGGGGCGGAGACAGCGCTGTCACAGGAGGCACAGCTCTCCTCCCCCACACCGCTCGATTAGCCTCCTGTGACAGCGTGTCAGAGAGGAGAGCGAGAGCAAACACTCAGCGATCTGAGTATTTGTAGATAATTGAGGACATGGTATGTGTACTATATGCTCAATTATGAATGAATGGGAAGTGATCTATATCCCCTCCTACATCACTTCCTGTTCATTCATGATTGTGGTTATAGTAAACATACTCTGTCCTCATGTTATGAATGAACAATAACACTCAGTATAAAGGATTCCTGTCCATTGATAACAGGGGACACAGAAAAAGAGAGAGGACTTTGTGTTCTCAATCTCTTTTCTATTTTAGAAGGGAAATATCAGGGGGCTGTTTAGACCCCTAATATTTCCCCCGAAGCCCCTAAAAGTAAAAAATAAAAATATTTAATTAAAAAAATGAATAAAAATAAATTAAAAAGTTTATTAAAAAAATAAATAAAAATAAAACATTTGAAAAAATTCAAATAAAAAACATTTTCAGTTTCGGCCTGACAATTTGTTTTTAGTTCGGTTTTAAAATTTCCATTTCGGTGCACCTTTAATTTCTAATGCAATGTAATTCTCTGTGACGCATATCAATATACATCCGTACTTCTTCCATTGCCTCAATACTTCCATATTCTCCTCTTTTGCAACTACATCACAGGGAACTTTATTTTTTTGGAAAGTTAGAGTAACCCTCGTGCATCTTTCTATGACATGGTAGCCACAAGAAACTAGATTGTCGGACTAGCATTGCGATCTTCCCTCATACGTGTGGTTTTGTCGATTCGTGGATTGATTTTTCTTTTTGAAAAAGGAATAAAAAAAAACTTTTGACATTAAAAAATGGAATAAAATAATAAAACCAAAAACAATGAGGCCAATCTATTCTGTGCTCTTTTATGATCCAGAATTGACTGACTTATGAGCTTACCTAGCTCCACCCTCCTCTATCAGTCCATTACATATTGTCCCCCTCTAGGTCTCTAGGTACAGGGTGCAGACTTTTGTGCAATTGGCTACATTACTATGGCCCAGGAAGAATAGCCACACACACAAAAACAAACTTTACACCCGTGAACCTGATAGTTAAATACAATGCAAACATTTGTAGAAGTCAGCAAAGAGATCTAATGATGGAGAGACTTCTATTTAGTGGTCATGACTTACCTGTGCTCATCTCGGACGGGATTTCCTCCTCTTTAATTTCCTCGTTTTTAATTCCTCGACTTATTAAATGTCGTCCTTCCTCTTCCTCAGCTTTGAGGTCTCTGGGGTCTGTGAATAAAGATGAGAGTGAAGCCCCCTGTACTTAGATGTATGAGAGACCCCAGAGAGTGTGTGTGGGGGGAGACTGGTCACGTCTCTTGGCTGGTAACACACAATGACATGATGTGAGGAGGAGAGCCGGAGTCTAATAGAGGCTGATGGCTCCTGACTCCCCCCACTAGACATATTCCGTCCCCCCCATTACTGTCTACTGACAGAGGAGGGGGGAGAAGAAGAGATTGTTGTAGTGACTGAACAAGGAAAATCTGGGACTCTTTTCTGGATTTACTGTTTATTCCTCACCTGTGCTGATCTCTGGAGGGATTTCCTCTTCTTTAATTGTCACTCGTCCTTCTTTATACTCAGATTTGACATTTTTTGGGGTCTTTCTGGTGTCTCCGGGGTCTGTGAATAAAGATGAGAGTGAAGCCCCCTGTACTGAGATGTATGAGAGACCCCAGAGAGTGTGTGTGGGGGGGAGACTGGTCACATCTCTTGGCTGGTAACACACAATGACATAATGTGAGGAGGAGAGCCGGAGTCTAATAGAGGCTGATGGCTCCTGACTCCCCCACTAGACATATTCCGTCCCCCCATTACTGTCTACTGACAGAGGAGGGGGGAGAAGAAGAGATTGTTGTAGTGACTGAACAAGGAAAATCTGGGACTCTTTTCTGGATTTAGTGTTTATTCCTCACCTGTGCTGATCTCTGGAGGGATTTCCTCCTCCTTACACGGCTCATCCCCCATCACACAAGTCCCACCATCGTTTACATCTTCAGTTTTCAATGTTGCTCTTTCTTCCTACATAACCAATAAGAACAACATTTAGTTTTGGAACCTGGAAGATCTACATTGCTCCCCGCTGCATTCCATCTACCTGATAATCATGTAAGATCACTTGATGTTCCTGTGAGGAACCCTGGAATTGAACAGGACTGGGACATCTCTTACTGGATTCTCCTATAGGAAACATATCCAACAAGAAAACAAATCAGTTACTTATTCCTGTATTTAGTGTTTCATACTTCTCTTTTAGCCTATTCTATATGGACATAGGTACGTAGATGCCCTCCAAATTTGTGGGTTCAGGTGTTTCCAGAGAAGGGTACAGGTAATACTACAGAATTAATAAACATTTTAATAGGGATGTACCGATACCAGTATCAGGATCGGGACCAATACAGAGCATATCCAAGAGTACTTGTACCAGCGAAAATGCCCCGTTTCTAAAGGCCGATACCGGCCCATTGAAAGTTCGGCTGCCTGAGTTCCTGTGCTTGCTGGGGACATCAGTCCTTGGCGGTGCCGGTCCGGCTGCTCATCTCCTTCTCCTCCTTCCCAAGACTGGCATGGCACTGGACAGCCCCATACCCGCCATACAGCGATAGAAAGCTGCACATAAAGCCTTGATGAGACTCGATCGCAGCCGTGAAGAGCCCAGCACCCGACAGTATAGCCCTGGCAATAGCTGGTACCGCCCTGGTGAGACCCAAATGCAGCCCTGGTGAGACCCAAACGCAGCCCTGGTGAGACCCAAACGCAGCCCTGGCGAGACCCAAACGCAGCCCTGGTGAACACCCTCAGACACACCATTGACTTCAATGCCCCCTGCACGCCCCTCCTGCCCCAAAACAAAGTGAGCCGGCCGGGATGCGACCCAGTGTGTTCCGGCACCAAATCAGGCTGGAACACACTGGGCCTGGTGTGAAGTAGCCCTTAAGGTGTCTTCTTCAGAATGTAGAGGGACATAGCCAGACCCAAAATAACACATACTGTACATTATATGTTAGTGAAGAGTTTGAAGAAGGCCGGAGAAGGGAACAATCTAGGCCAACATAGAGGAACTGGAAAATGATTCCAAATCAGCCATTTTGTCGTAGATTGTTCCCTTCTCCGGCCTTCTACAAACGCTTGACCCTTTTGTGAATAACCCAGATACAAATCAGCTTCCTCTAGCCCCGCCGCCAAAGTCTCCACTAACCCTGCCGAGTTCCCGCCGCCTAGTATTGTCTGCGTGTGACGTATGCGGCTGGGGCGCCTGGCAAATGGCGAACGCTCATTGGTCAATGTGGTCATCTGACCACGTTGACCAATGAGAAGCACTTCTTGGCAAGATACAGAGCGCAGGGTGGGGGGCTGTGTATCTAGTACGGGTGGTACACTGGCACCGGCGGAGGGTTAGAGGGGGGTCCAGGTTAGAGGCAATTCTATTTTCCCAAATTCACCTGGGAAAGTAGAAGTGCCCTTTAACTCTTCTACTGCCAAAGACGTCTTTGCAATGTTTTTGCACGGCCTCTCATAGGATGAACTCGATGTCTCTTTTCAACCTGACTATGTAACTGACTGGGAATGAACAGCTCTGAAACCAGAAGTGCCGGATTCATCGTTGCTTCCGGGTTCTTCCACAGGAAAAGAGATGAGCAAATAGATTTCTGCTGGTCTCCCACCCCTCTAGCCACCGACATTCATCATGGCTGTCCTGGGTCCGTAGTAGGGATAGTAGAGCCGAGAAGTAGGGGGGAGT
>NW_017309223.1:0-1884 GCF_000935625.1 Nanorana parkeri | reverse complement strand
GGGAGGGGGGCACATTCCAAAACATCTTGTGAGCTCTGTGGTATACAAGTAGCCAACTGAAAAAGAAAAAACAACCCCCCACCAACCTAAACACAGCTACTTACCCGTGTGAATCTTTTGATGTACAATAAGACTAGACTTTCGGGTAAAACACTTTCCGCACTCCAAACACAAAAACGGTTTTGCGCCAGTATGACTCATCAGATGTGTAATAAAATGCTCTTTCACAGTAAAACATTTCCCACACTTCGAACACGAAAATTGCTTCTCCCCTGTGTGAATTTTCTGATGTTCGAAAAGACTCTTTTTCCGAGTAAAGCGCTTCCCGCATTCCATACACAAATAGGGCTTCACCCCCGTGTGACTCCTTTTATGCTCGATAAGGCTAGTCCTCCAGGCAAAACATTTGCCACATTCGGAGCATGAAAACGGTTTCTCTCCCGTGTGGCTCATCTGGTGGGAGATCAGATAACCCTTCTCGGTAAAACATTTGCCACATTCCGAACATGAAAATGGCTTCACCCCCGAGTGAGCCCTCTTATGGTCGATGAGACTGGTCCTCCAAGTAAAACATTTCCCGCACTCCGCGCATTCAAACGGCTTCTCCCCGGTGTGACTCATCTGATGGGAGATCAAATAACCTCTCTCAGTAAAACATTTTCCGCATTCCGCACATGAAAACGGCTTTTCAGCTGGGTGGGTTTTCAGGTGCACAAGGAGACATTCTTTCTGAGAAAAACTTTTCCCGCACTTCGAGCACGGGTACGTTTTCTCCCTTTCGTGAGCTTCTTCGTGTACGGAAAGAGACCGTTTGGTAGAAAAACATTTACCGCATTTGGAACAAGAAAACGGCTTCTCCCCCAAGTGAGTCTTCTGATGTGCGAGAAGATTGGACCTTCTGGCAAAACATCTCCCACATTCAGGACAGGAATATGAAGACTTCACACCGGCATGAGATTTCTGATGTAAAATAAGACTGGATCTCCGGGAAAAACTTCTCCCGCATTCTGAACAGGAGTGTATGTTCTCCCCTTCATGTCCTTCCTGGTGGGAGAGAAGGCCCACTTCCTGGGCAAAGCCTTCACCACCCACAGAACCTGGGAACAGGTCTCTAGAATCTGTGTGATGGATAACAGGGAGAGAATGTGCGGGAAAAGGACTGCTTTGTGTGGAGCGATCCGACGACTGATCTACACCGGGAGCTAGATCTGGAGGAACCGGGTTTTCTTCTGAACCATGAGTTGTGATGTCATCACCAGGAGACGTATGTATTTCCTTGGTATTCCTGTTGTGTTCTTCATCTAGAGGGACTAATGAAGTAAACTCAATTAGAGTACAGAAGCCAAACAGCAGGCAAATATTACAATACACCTATTAGTCCAGTAACTCCTTAAAAAACCCCAAAACAATTAAATGCAGATATAAAAACTGCAGCTTTCATTAGAATAATATCTGGTGATCCCGCCACGAAGGTCCTTGTTCTGACACTTCCTGTTATAAGGTGGCTGGAAAGAAGTGAAATTAAAATGCTGGAGCTGCAAGACGGGTCCTATTGGTGCGGCTCGCCAATTATAATTTGAAAGGGACGTTATAGCTAAACCTCGAGGCACCCCAGTCTGAAATGTCATTAATTTAAGTGGGTCCGCACACAAAAAAGTGGGTTTCCCCCTTCACATCAGTGTCTTCTTTAAATCAAGATCCCCCCTTTCACATCAGAGTCAGCCATTGCACATCAGAATTCCTCTCTTTCATATTAGAGTCCCTCCCTTTCACATAACAGTTCCCCCTTTACATCAGGAGCCCCCTTCACCTAAGTTCCCCCTTTACCTTAGGAGCCCCCTTCACATCAGGAGACCCCTTCACCTAAGTTCCCCCTTTACATCA
>NW_017309222.1:83747-87552 GCF_000935625.1 Nanorana parkeri | reverse complement strand
GGATATATTTTGCTATCACAACAATCGGAGTCAGAATAGCCCCGCTGCTCTCCCGCACCGAAGGTAAGTAAAAAAACAAACAAAAGAACATAGCGCAAACATCGGGGCATTTTGACAAGTACGAGTACTTGTCCACATGCCCTGTTTTTTCCGCCCTCACCCTGCAGCGCCGTAAGGCGCACGCCTTACTTGCCTTGCGCTAGCGCCGGGCCTGCTCACCATGTCATTTCTCTCTCCCTGCTTCTGACTCCATCACAGCCAACACCACAATGGCATCGGCTGGTGTTGGAGGTCATGTCAATGCCTTGCACTAGCATTGGCTGCTAGACCCAAGGTCCCATGATCCTCCATACCTAATATTTTCACATTCTGCAACCTTCTGAGGAAGGAGCAGCAGAGGCAGCCCTGGCAAGGTGATTATCAATGGATTCAGGGAGGAGAGGGGGTGTCCCTTTACAAAGACACTGACACAATGCCCTGAATGGGATGTTTCTTTACATTTAAAATATAATAAAAGTAGGACATGGGTCATAGTCAATATGAGTTCTTACTCTGTGCTAACATCCCTACTGACCATATACTGGACGTATATTCACTAATGATACCACAAATGGGACTTTCAGACACTAAGTGTAAGTCCATCTACACATCAATACTGTTAAAACATTAACAATGTTGTTACACATTTGTTTTAAAAGGCATAAAACTGCTGTTGCATATACTGTACATGTATATCTCATTCTACAATAGTTGCTTATAGGGCACTATTTTATACCTCCTGGCCTCAGCCATATTTCCTATCCATATAAGCCATTCTATCAACATGTATCAGAGGAACCATATATGCAGATGCAATCCTGATTATTCTTACCCAGTCTTGCAGTCCAGATAGGAGAACATATTGGTTGGGCTATATCATACACACCACATTTTCCATAGACCAAAGGTAAAATACTGGTTGGGATATTCCATAAACTCTAAGCACTTGTTAGACCAGTGTTTCCCAACCTTTTTTCCAGTTGGGGCACCCTTTAAAAGTATGCACATCTCGAGGCACCCCAGTCTAAATGTAAAATACGATGTGTGGCCCCTCCAAAACCCATAGTAGACCCTTATCCGAGATAGCGGTCTTGTATGGATTTTAAGGTGGGACCCAACGCAAAAACACAAAACATAATGAGTTTTCCCCTTCACATCAGAGTCCCACTTTCAAAATGGGAACACCCATCAGAACCTCCCTTTCAAATTAGAGCCCCCCCTCTTACGCTAGGATCCCCCATTTACATCAGAGCCTCCTTTCATATCAGGAGCCCTCTTCATATCAGTAGCCCCTCTTAACATCAGAGTCGCACCTTTACATCAAAGCCCCACTTTGACATCAGCCCCACTTTCACATAAGGAGACCCATTCACATCAGAAGCCTACCTGCACCATGGAAAGGCATGACGCAAGAATTCAGGAAGTCCTGAGGCACCCGGTTGAGAAAGGCTGTCTTAGACTAAAGGTCTAAGTCTTCAGGAAAGGGAACAGAAGGGTATTCTTAGACCTTCTGTCTATGGAAAATGTGGAGTTTATGATAAAGCCCAGTCAACATGTTCTCCTATCTGGACTGCAAGACTGGACAAGAATGATCAGGATTGGATCTGCATATATGGTTCATCTGATACATGTTGATAGAATGACTTATATGTATAGGAACTAGAAGTAGGGGTGAGGCTAGCAGATGTAAAACAATACTCAGAGCCACTATAACGGGTGAAGTATTAAATACCTGAATATGCAGCAGCAGTTTTATGGTTTTTAAAAACAATGTTTGGAATACAATTGTCAAATCATTTAACAGTATTGATGTGTAGATTGACTTCAATTCAGTGCCCTCAAAGTCCCATTAGCAGTATCTTTAGTGAATATAAACGGCCTGTCCAAAAAAAAAGACACACAATCTAATATTTCATTGGACCACCTTTAGCTCTGATTACGACACGGATTCGCTGTGGCATTGTTTCCATAAGCTTATGCAATGTCACATTTTTTTCCATCCAGAGTTACATTCATTTTTCCCCAAGATCTTGTAGTGATGATGGGAGAGTCAGAGCACTGCGTAAAGTCTTCTCCAGCACATCCCAAATATTCTCAATGGGGTTAAGGTCTGGACTCTGTGGCCTCTGTGTGACAATTATGTCTCATGCTCCCTGAACCACTCTTTCACAATCTGAGCCCGGTGAATCCTGGCATTGCCATCTTGGAATATGCCCAATGTGCCATCAGGGAAGAAAAAAATCCATTGATGGAAAAACCTGGTCATTCAGTATATTCAGGTAGACAGCTGACCTCATGTTTTGGGGACATAGCGTTGCTGAACCTAGACCTGGCCAACTGAAGCAGAGATTCCCAATGCGGTTACGGTCTGGACTTTGTGGTGGCCAATCCATGTGTGACAATGATGTCTCATGCTCCCTGAACCACTCTTTCACAATCTGAGCCCGGTGAATCCTGGCATTGTCATCTTGGAATATGACCAATGTGCCATCAGGGAAGAAAAAAATCCATTGATGGAAAAACCTGGTCATTCATGAGCTGATCTAATTTTTTGGGCACATAATGTTGCTAGACCTATTATCCAATGGAAGGCTTATACCCATTTGCTTAGCTAAATCCAGGTGGTGACCCTTTTTTTTTTTTGGACAGGCGGTGTATATTTCTTTAAATTCTACCAGTACTTTAAGGCTCTCCAGGGCTGAAACATGTCAGTGTGTTTGAAATACTTGGTGTTATGCAATATGCCGTGACGTAATAAAGAAGATTTCGTTATGTGGATGTTTGCCATGTGCCCACTATTTGCCACGTGTGATTGATATCTATTGTATATACTTTATTATCTTGCTGTAGTTCGGCTATGTTGTATAAATCCCATCACATTAAAAGTGGATGGTGCGGAAGTCAAGGAAAGGCACATTTTACAAGACTTTCTTACAGAGGATTCCTCTGAAGATTGGCTTTCCACTATTCACACAGAGGGTTTGTGGGTGGTTGGGGTCTCGGTGGGTGACGGTCTCTCATTAGGCTATTCTTATCAGGCAGAGAACTCGTCCCCCTGCCTGTTTCTGCACGGCACTATGACCCCCCTGGAGGCTTGTGGGGAAACTTTTTCTTTTAATCCGCACAAGATGTCTAATTTTTTTTCCTGAAAGTTCACCTATTTACACTGGAAGAAGAGACGAATTACCAGGAGTAACGACAGCTGCGGATTCATGAATCATTGTTTGACATAAGAAGCTCTGAGTGACTCACTGTTTACTGCAGGAAAAAAAATAAAAATCTATGGCTTATGAAAGAAAGACAACTGCAGGCAGATCGGAAAAAAACACCAATTCATGTAATTATCTATTCATTACAAAACCATTAAATGTGTTTTAATTGCAGCTAGTGTAAGCACTCGAATTTCTCTTTGTATCGGCCTCTTGTAATCCACCTGCCGTGCAGCAATCAGACTCGGATTGGGAGGGGCAGCTCTTGAAGCCTATCACTCTCTGCTGCAGTCCACATGTGCTGGGACATTAGCCTCATCAGCGTTGTGCTGTGCCGTCATTGTCCAGTCAGCACGCTGGGGTTGTCTCAATCTTGGCCATAGTGTGGTGGTTGTGCAGGGGTGCTGTGATACCATGACTGGCTGCAGGGGCGTCACTACACTATTCACCGCCTGAGGCTAAGGAAGGGGGGGGTGCCAGCGGGGCTTGTTAACCAGGGGGGTGCAATGTTGGCAGTGCACTTTACCTGTGGGGTGTTGGTAGCACATGTGGGGAGG
>NW_017309222.1:77877-83422 GCF_000935625.1 Nanorana parkeri | reverse complement strand
ATGCAAAAATAGATTAAAAAGGGCATCCTGTCCAGCTCACTGACATCACTGGTTGCCACGAGCTGGTTGGGACACCAGCCACAATGTCCTGCTCAGCCCCTGGCTACCAGTGATGCTACTGAGCTGGGTGGGACATGCGTTATCTGGGGGGTGTTGGTAGCACATGTAGGGGGTGCACAGTACCTCTGTCGGGCATCCTGTCCAGCTCACTGACATCACTGGTTGCCACGAGCTGGGTGGGACATGCGTTATCTGGGGGGTGTTGGTAGCACATGTAGGGGGTGCACAGTACCTCTGTCGGGCATCCTGTCCAGCTCACTGACATCACTGGTTGCCACGAGCTGGGTGGGACACCAGCCACAATGTCCTGCTCAGCTCCTGACAACCAGTGACGTCAGTGAGCTGGGCGGAACGCCGGCCAGAGCGTCACAGGTTGCTAGCTCTTAGGGGACCTGGGATGCTCTGGCCGGAAAGGGGGTGGCAGGTGTGCCACATGCCTCAATTAGATGCCCCCGAGGCATCATTCCCAGATAGCAGGGATAACTTGCCACAAACGTGTGTCAGGGTGAAATTGTAATTTTGTTAACTTGCTGCACATATTCCTGGCAAGTTGTAGACTTGCGGAACACTCGCAGCACAAGTTCTAGGCGACACTTTTTGAATTTGTAGCAAATTTGCTTGGCAAGTCTACAGCAAGAGTCCTGCAGGTCTTAGTAAGGGCTCTGCAAGATCGCTGGTCTGGAGACTTGCAATGCAGACTTGCTGTAATTGTGCAACAAAATTGTGAAGCTTGGCAAGTCTGCAATAGTTTAGCAAGTCATTTTCAAACTTGCAGCTCAATTGCTTGCTATCTGGGATTATAGTGATGGTCCAGACTGGCTGCACAAAATTGGAGATCCTTTAGTATGTGAAACAGTCCCCACACATGTACTTCAACTGTATTCAGCTGCACAGGCGCCGCTTCCTGACAAGGATGGACCATGCCTTTGCAATGGGTCAACACAGCCAGTTGTAGACTTTACCAGGTGTGCATGTGACAGGGTAACAAAGCAGATGCATAATTGGGAGACAGGGAAAGAACATATTCCAATACCAGGAAGTGCCTGAACAAGGGCCTTCATGGCAGGGTCAACAGGGATTATTTTAATGAAAGCTGCAGATGCAAATTGAAATGTACTTTTGGTCTATGTCAATCTAAAGCCTTTTTTCTTAGTTGTGAATAGAGTAGTGAAGGGTTAGCTATTGGAGCTCCATTAGAGAGATTTCCCCTTAATTCCTGTCTAGCTTAAAATGTTTTACTGGATAGGAAGGGGACATCTCTAACAGCAACACAGAAATACAAACTATTTTTCAGTAGAGTAGGGAAAGACTAGATCCTCTGTCTGAAGGAGCCATTGGGTGAAACGCGTCAGTATGGCGTGTGGTTTGTTTTTTGCACTCACAGACCTTTTTACCTTATGCTTGGTTTGTGCACAAAGGGTTTTCCTTCATGCTCATGCTTGTGACTTGCATCCTCTTATCAAAAGACTTGTAAGACCCACCCTGCATTCACACACAGTGGTTATTACTGGACACATTGTGACTATAATGAGGTCTACGGAGAGTAAAGAATGGGGGAGTCACGTTGTACACAGTCACCCACATTTCTTCAAAATTTCAAATCTCAGACAAAATGACCAGCTTCGAATCCTATGTCTGGGATGGACAGCCAGAGTCGGTGAGACATGTCTCATGTAAGCCCCAGCAGAACACAGCTCAGTCTAAGACACATCTAATACAAGTACAGCATCATAAATCCCATTAAAACTTCAAAAGCTAGAGCAAGGGGTCGTAAAATGTCCGGCAATATCATAAATCCTGCTTAGCCCAGGAACTGCACAGTTTCTTAAAGGAGAACTATGAGGTGAGTGCTTTTCACTCACCTCATAGTTCTAGCCGACCTGTGACAATGAGACTGTCACAGGTCGGCTCAGTAGATCGGGAGGTAAGCGAACACATAGCGGCGTTCCCTCACTTCTCGATCCTGTCACAGCTTTCTGCCGTGACAGGGGAGGGGCTGGATTCCCCCCTCCCCGCTCCGATCCGCCAGCGCTGACTGGCGGAACGGACGGGGGAGGGGGCGGGTACAGCTGGCTCTGCCTCTAGATAGGCAGAGCCAGCTGTCACTCACGCAGCTGGGCGGATCTCGACATCGATGTCGGGATCCGCTCCGGCTGCGGCGTCTCAGTATATAGGGAGCTGTAGCTTGCGGTATACTGAGCCTAGGGTGACGGGAGGACGCTAGTTTGTGTCCTCCCGTTACCCTAAGGAGAACTATGGGGAAAAGCCCTAACCCCATAGTTCTCCTTTAATGAGCCTGGTCATAAACAGTACTTAGAAGAGTGATGAGAGCCAGAGACTTTTAACACAACTAGGGATGCACCGATACCGATACTAGTAACGGCATCGGTGCAGATACTGAGTATTTGGGTGAGTTCTCGTACTCGTCCAAATGCTCCCGGTGCCGATATTCATACCACAACTTCCGGAATCAGGAAACTGAGCGGCCAGTCATTACACGCTGCCCAGCTTCTTGATTGGACGGGAAGCCAGCTCCATGCTCCCTCATCACCAGTGAGCATGGAGCTGGCTTACCAGTCAATCAGGTCGGGGGGTGGGTAATGACTCACCCCCCCCCAGCTTCCTGATTGGCCAGGAAGCTGGCTCCATGCTTCCTCATCACTTGGTGACGAGGGAGCATGGAGCCGGCTTCCCAGCCAATCAGGAGGCCGGGTGCCGACTAATGACCTGCGACCCGGCTTCCTCATTGGTCAGGAAACTGGCCAATCAGGAAGCCAGGCAGCTAGTCATTGCCTGCCCCCCGGCTTCCTGATTGGCTGGAAAGCTGGCTCCATGTTTCCTCGTCACCATTGGTACTCGTACTCGATACCGAAAACCCGGTATCCGTGCATCCCTAAATGCAACCCTTTCCTAAATAGTCGTTAAAACAGTACATCTGTACACATCCTGGTTTGGTTTGTTCTAACCACCAGAACCAAAACCTATTATTATTCCATAAATCCTGTTATGATAAAATCATATTCATAAAAAGTGATTACATTGATGGATAAGACAATAACCATCAGTTATACATCAAACACACCTATATTACGAAGTGCAGAAGGCAGATGGTATGCATGAAATCTGCTTAGGGATATATGCATTGGATTGATATCATGTTTTATTCCAGATGCCCAGATGATAGCAATTCACCACGTCTGGGGCACCAGAGATTTCCCTACCCCTGCACTAAAGGCTCAACAGAAATCTGCTGCTGTTGGCAAATTATGAAGAATAGTAAATGATCATTCATGACAGCTGACAGGAGAACTATGGGGTCAGTGTTTTTCCCCATAGTTCTGCTAAGGGTCACGGGAGGACATAAGCGCCCTCCCGTGACCCAAGGTTCAGTATACCGCGTGCTATGGCTCGCGGTATACTGAGACTGCCGCAGCCGGGACGAATCCCGACATTACTGTCGAGATCCACCCAGCTGCGTGATTGACAGCTGGCTCTGCCTATCTAGAGGCAGAGCCAGCTGTTCCCGTCCGTTCTGCCAGTCAGCGCTGGAGGATCTGAGCGGGGAGGGGGGGGAATCCTTGCAGGGAGCCGTGATCGACAGTCACAGCTCTTTGCAGGGAGATGATGGAGAAGTGAGCGAGCCACAGTATGTGTTCGATCACTTCCCGATCTATTGAGCCGACCTGTGACAGTCTCATTGTCACAGGTCGGCTCGAACTATAAGGATGAGTGAAAATCAAACACCTCATAGTTCTCCTTTAATACTTCACTGCACTGTGGATGTATATCAATGTATAAAAGACATTTGTGAACAGGAGCTTGTATATACTGAACAGAAGCAACAGCAAGCATTTCATTCTGTGGCTAATAACTCCATGCACAGTTCATACAGCTATCCAAGCACGCTGTCACACCACTAAGCCGAGTACTCCTATGAGGTGTCTATATGATAACCTCTGTTTCGCTCTCGGGCTTATTGTTTTCCAGGCTGAGAACATCCACATCAGACAGCATGTGTGGAGATAATTATCTAATATTTGACAGCCCTATGATGCATTGAAGTATTGTGCCTTGTACAGACTTGGTCACATAATAACAGGAATCACGAAACTTACCCGGCACATAATACCTTGGATTACAAATCCTGCCATGCATGTCATACAACACTAAGAAATGGGATTTCATGGCGTGTCTATGTATTGTATCTTCTACATTTGCTTCATATAGATCTCTATGCAGGGCAGCCATCAGAAATTTTGGGGCCCCTTACACGGCTTTAGGCCGGGCCACCCCCCCATCGCACCGCCACAGGGCTGAGCGACCCGCTGGACGCGGGGCTGGGCGAAGCGCTGGACGCGGGGCTTAGTGACGCGCTGGACTCACCTGAGAGTGACCCTACAGAGCCCACCATAGATGCTGCACAGCCCATCTGAGACTGTCTATGGTGGGCTCTGAAGGGGTTCTAAGGTAGGCTGGTCAGGGCTGCATCCCCCTCCCTCCTTCCTAGCTCCTCTTACCTGCACACCAGGCCTCCTCTGCTGCCGGACTGGCCGAAGTGACGTCACGAGCAACGTCGCTGATGGGGCCCCAGCTTGTCTCGAAGCTGATGGAGCGGCAATGCTGGGGCCCTGCACTGCTAGGGCCAGGCCGCCGCTGCAGGGGCCCGCCCGCCTCCTCGCTCTTCACCGTCGGCCGATACTCATGTAAGGGTCCCAGACGGGCCCCCCAGGCTGCCCGGGCCCCTTACATGAGTATCGGCCGTACCCCCCTGATGGCTGCCCTGACTCTATGGATGGAGCAGTATACACCAGAGTACGTTTATAATGAGCTCTGGGTGACTGCATTTTCAGATCCTTTTCTCCATGTACTATCAGGGAATGTAAACATTGTTGCATGTGTTATATGTTGAAGTATTCAAGACAATGGGCAATGGGCTTTTATAGGTTGCCCTTTCCCTTTGCATGTTGGCTCAATTAGAATTTCATGCTTAGCATGGTCCAAAATGCAATCGTTCATCTTAACAAAAGAAAAGCAACTGTATGTGTTAGGGTTTATTCTTCCCTTTGCAATTGACAGTATGGGAGGGGCACATAACAACACATATTGGACCATAATAGCTGTGTACTTTATTTTGCATGGGAACAGCGATGTCCTGATACTTTTCGGTGCCTGAAGCGCGGGGGAAGGAGAGGGAAGGGGTGGTGGTGATGCACGCTACCATGTGAAAGTACGATGGTCCGACTGGCTTATAGCACTGCGTGCACTGGCTGCAGTCTCTGCCTCCTGTGCCGTAGTCTATGGCCCACAAAGTATTGGCAGTCATGTCTCCCCTAAGTTTGGCAGAGGTGGGCTGGTCTGGAGGTGTGTACTGGGCACTGCACAGCTCCTGGGCTGCTCCATTTCTGGGTTGGGATGATGGCAGTGTGGGGATCGGAACAGGGTTGAGCCCTTGCTAAGGAGAAGGTGAGGAAGTGGCTTGAGGGCA
>NW_017309222.1:75836-77858 GCF_000935625.1 Nanorana parkeri | reverse complement strand
GGGGCACCAGGAAAAAAACTTGCACCAAGTTTCATATGCAATGCAAGACTGGCAGCTATAGGCATGACTCCCAGAGGCAGAGGCATCATGGAATTCGGGAATCGAATATAGTGTTGTAATTATATATTATGGCCACTAGGTGGAGTTTCCCCGGTCGAATGTAGTATGTTGTTCTAATAATACATTTTGGCCACTAGATGGTGGTGAGGAGCATATAAAAAAGTGATTTATTAGCTATGCTCCTCAGCTCCATCTAGTGGCCATAATGTATTATTACAACATGTGAACTAGAAAAAAATATATTAAGAACATTATTCGCCCAAAAACGTTTGTTCACAGATATCCGCAGGTGCCTTCGCTCTTGTTTTATAAATAGACCCCTTAAATCAAATTAAAGAAAAAACTATCTCAAATATTAGCCCTCAGAAAACACGCACCCAATCAAAAAACAATCAAATTTTGCCTAAGCAGCCCAAATGAGCGCCGTTTGGCACAAAAGGTAATGTCCTAATGAAATAAATGTTGCAGATATCACCTCATTTATTCTTAATGGCCGGCAAAAACATTTCCTCAGAGCAGGGGTGCCCATTAGGTAGATGGTGATCTAGCAGTAGCTCACGAAGCTGATGCTGGTAGATCAGGAAGGGTGTGAATGGCGGCTTCTTTATTCCATTTTGGTATATTTATGTAGCTGTGCACACATGATTACCTATTAGCCTCAGTCTGCTGAGCCAAGCTCCCTGACACCTTTCTGGTGGATACTGGTGGTTGAAGTGGTTGCAAAATACAGCAAGGTGAGCCAGGAGAGAGAGTGGGGAGAGAAAGACAGGAGTGAGAGGAAAGACAGCCAGGGGAGAGGACAAGGAGAGACAGCCAAGAGAGCGAAGAGAGACAGCCAGGAGAGAGAGCGGGGAGAGACAGCCAGGAGAGAGAGAGGAGAGACAGCCAGGAGAGAGAGAGGAGAGACAGCCAGGGGAGAGGGCAAGGAGAGACAGCCAAGAGAGCGAAGACAGACAGCCAGGAGAGAGAGGAGAGACAGTCAGGAGAGAGAGGAGAGACAACCAGGAGGATGAGCAAGGAGAGACAGCCAGGAGAGAGAGAGGAGAGACAGCCAGGAGAGAGAGAGGAGAGACAGCCAGGAGGATGATCAAGGAGAGACAGCCAGGAGAGAGAGAGCGATGGAGGTTTTTTTTTCGTTGGTAGATCTCATTGAGCTCGTCATTTGAAAAGTAGATCTCAACACAAAAATTGTGGGCACCCGTGCCTCAGGGTAACATTTCTATAATTGTAATTTTGTTTGCAATTTGGTTACAATGGACCCAAAAGGCAAATAAAAATATATAATAACCATGATAGAAATTTATACGATATATATTTATATTAAAAAAAAGTTGACGCAGAATGGTTGTGTGTCCGCCGTCTTCATTTTTCATATGGTATATTTTGGGGAGGAATGCCCTTCATTTCTGTCGGGTGTAACCCATAAAAAGAGGGAATTTTATTCTCTATACGCGTCTTGTTTGCACGTCGGCGGCTTCTTTAAAAAAACATCAAAATGAAGATATGTTTTTAAGCATCTCCCTTGTATGAGGCCAATAAAGATGTCGCACCTCGTACCCCTCTACCCTCCATCATCCACATTCACCTCATAAATATTTTATTATGAACATAAAATAACAGTATATTCCATTCCGCTTCTCTGGAATGTTGCTGACGCCTCCAGTACACTTATAAAAATGAAATCAATAAATGATTTCAATTTGTGTGTTTAATGAGATTTCCCTTTATGCTTTTATTATGTATCTGTCTGCGGAGAAGGAGAGCCGAAAACCATGTTGCTGCATCAAGCCTACCTGATAATGTGCGGTTGTTGGCTCCACCCACTTCATATGAGGCTCCTCCCCACTAGGGTGGTACCAGAAAGACGAATGATGCCGTTTTAATTTATTTTTTGCCAAACTCTAACAAAACTCTTTTTTTTTTTTTAGTTCACAAAGTTTCATTGAGTTTTAATGGTAGTAA
>NW_017309222.1:71818-74884 GCF_000935625.1 Nanorana parkeri | reverse complement strand
ATTATTGTATTTTATTTATATCTTATTTTTATAATATTATTCATTTATTATATGTATTTATTATTTTATTTATATTATATGTGTATCAATGGCAGAACAACTAGAAATGACCAAATGATGACAGACCACAAATCAGTCAGACTGATTACAGTTCCAGCAACACTAAATGTAAGGAGCCGCTCCGCTTAGGGTGAAGGGGCTACACATGTACAATAGGGACCTTAGACTATAAGCTCCTTGTGGGCAGGGACCCTTGTGAATGTGTGTGTGCTGCGTAAATTGTTGGCGCTCTATAAATACATGTAATAAAAATGACAAAAAAGGATTCAAACATTGAAACAACAGAGCGTGGGTTCAAAAAAGTGTGTCATGATGTAGAACCATGTGGTGCTTTGCGCCAAAGATACGTGCCGCCATTTTGGGGTCAAATGCAACTGAATAGAAGTGTGTATTGCCAGGGGCGTCCTGGAGCAGAGACTGGGTGACACCCCGCCGTGACGTCATCGCACACGCGCAGCCATCTCGGTGATGGACGCCGGCAGAGAGAGGAGGGGACGTTCACCCGGCGGGATGAGGTATGCAGCCGGGTCCCCTCCTCTCTCCTGACACTGTCGGGCTCTTGGTGAATGACCGAGTGCCCGACTTTTCAGACGGAGTGACACCAAAATGACTGTCAGTCATTTCGGGGTCACCCCTCCAATGGTGGCACCCGGGTGACGCCACTGTGTATCGCTTAGACATGCAAGCTGTGGAAGAATTCAGTTCGGTTCGGGTTTTCGGATTTGGACGAAATTCGAATTTCATTAGTTTCGGATGAGGAAACCATATACAGATATTAATGTTAAAGCTGAGGCTCCCAGACCCGAATGGCATTCAGGTTCCGATTTACCGAATAGCATTGGGGATCTCCCGAATGCCATACGGGTCTGGGAGCCATATACATATATTACCAAAGCTGAGGCTCCCAGACCCGAATGACATTCGGGAGCTCCCCAATGCTATTCGGAAATTCGGAACCTGAATGCCATTCGGGTCTAGGAGGTTCAGCTTTAGTATGATAAGTATATGCTGGCCACGAATTTTCGGTACGCCATGTGACTTTTCTGGCCAATCAGATTGCCCCCATGTTGCCGTAACGAAAATTTGTATTAAAACCCATTCGGATGCATTAAACCGAAAAACACATCTGATTGGCCAGAAAAGTCACATGTCCGATTCAGTTTCATTTTTAAACAGAATTCAGACGGGATCCGAAATGCAGAAACCGAAATTCAGATTCGGACAAATTCGGGTGCATTGGATTTGGAAATTCGGATGTATCCGAATTTTGGAAACTTCGTCCGAATTTTGATTTGTAACTAAACGAATCGCACATGTCTAGTAGCGCTGCTGCTTTCTACTGCGCGTGATAAACACTTTGCTGATTGATTGTTGCGGAGCCGTGGTGCTTGTCAAACTTGGCGGGCCAGGGCCTGCTCGGACAAAGGCCGAAAACGCCTACACGGCGCCCCCTTCTGGTACCTGCGTGTACAGTCCTCTACACGTCAGCCTCGGTTTCCCATGATGGGATGTTGGCATTTGTTCTACAGAAGAGACAGAAGCGTTTCTCACTCTCGGGAAGACGGCTGCATCGGGTGTGATTCATTTAACACATTTCATGTGTCTGTAAGTGCAGCTGAGAAGGAAACGAGAGGAAGGAACACATAATGGGCAATGTGATTTGTATTGATTTCTAACACTTCGCTGCTTTATTGCTGTTTTGCGGGTCTGAATGTCGGTGCAAATTCACAAAAACAATCCACAAAACAATCTCGTTCATCCTGCGTAAAGCTGAAGTTTCATCTGCTTATATTTTGCCTTCACTGGCTCCTCCCCCCTCCCCGTCATTAATATGCTAAAGAAATGATTAAATAAAACCTTTCTGTTTCATTACATACATTATTTTAAGATTGGTCTCTGTGCTTGGTGGGAGGGGCCAGCAGGGGGCTGTATATAGCTTCCTGAGAACATCACAGCACCCTGCCTAAGTACACCTTTCACACGTCCTGATGCAAGCAGTGGGCTGGATCTTGGGAGGAGTTATGCACATTTAAAAATGGCTTGATGAAGGTGTGGGCATTCCTGGCCAGGATGCATTTGCATGCAGTACGCTCACATGTGATGCTGAGCTTCCATGATTGGAAGAATTGAATCCAATTAATGAAAAGGGGTGCGCCAAGGACAGTCAGGCTGGGAAGGAAAGGGATGGACCAGGGATAGTCAGGCTGGGGAGAAAAGGGGAGGACGAGGGACAGTCAGGCTGGGGAGGAAAGGGGTGGACCAGGGATAGTCAGGCTGGGGAGAAAAGGGGAGGACGAGGGACAGTCAGGCTGGGGAGGAAAGGGGCGGCCAGGGACTGTGAGGCTGGGGAGGAAAGGGGTGGACTAAGGACACTCAAGCTGGGAAGGAAAAGGGTGGACCAGGGACAGTCTGGCTGAGGAGAAAAAGGGAGGACGAGCGACAGTCAGGCTGGGGAGAAAAGGGGCGGCCAGGGACAGTCAGGCTGGGGAGGAAAGGGGTGGACCAGGGACAGTCAGGCTGGGGAGGAAAGGGGAGGATCAGGGACAGTCAGGCTGGGGAGGAAAGGGGCAGACCAGGGACAGTCAGGCTGGGGAGGAAAGGGGAGGATGAGGGACAGTCAGGCTGGGGAGGAAAGGGGCAGACCAGATACAGTCAGGCTGGGGAGGAAAAGGGTGGACCAGGGACAGTCAGGCTGGGGAGGAAAGGGGTGGACTAAGGACACACAGGCTGGGAAGGAAAGGGTGGACCAGGGACAGTCAGGCTGGGGAGAAAATGGGTGGACTAAGGACACTCAGGCTGGGAAGGAAAGGGTGGACCAGGGACAGTCAGGCTGGGGAGAAAAGGGGAGGATGAGGGACAGTCAGGCTGGGGAGGAAAGGGGCAGCCAGGTACAGTCAGGCTGGGGAGGAAAGGGGTGGACCAGGGACAGTCAGGCTGGGGAGGAAAGGGGAGGATGAGGGACAGTCAGGCTGGGGAGGAAAGGGGCAGACCAGGGACAGTCAGGCT
>NW_017309222.1:67767-71256 GCF_000935625.1 Nanorana parkeri | reverse complement strand
CCGGGGGAGAAAGGGGGAGACCAGGGACAGTCAGGCTGGGGAGGAAAGGGGAGGATGAGGGACAGTCAGGCTGGGGAGGAAAGGGGCAGACCAGGGACAGTCAGGCTTTGTGTTACACCCTAACTATGAGTATAACATGAGTCAGAACCTAAAAATGGTACTGTGCCTTTAAATAAATACCTGTCGCAGACCCTCTTACCTGTGCAGGAAATGCCAAAGTTTAACATCTGTGAAGTGTGAATCTCCAAGTGACGGGTTCATTACCAGCGATCCCGGGGCTGATTGCTATTTTGTGGGGCCCCCGGGGGCGATAAATTCCTGAGAACACCTGATCACAACAAGAACCTCAGCCAGGCGGGTGATTCACGGCGAGTTTAAATATCAGGGAATCTCCAGCCGGTCACATTAAATAATATTTTGACTGGAAACGATTTGGGAAAGGAGATTCATGGTGTCCTGGGGTCGCCGAGCAGCTGGAGGGGCCGCGCTTCATTCAGAACATTGTAACAGATTTACATAGCGATACATCTGCACTTTGCCGGATTTACAGCCTGGGTGAAAACCTCGCCATGAATTACCGCGACGAGCAGCGCAGAGGGTCGGGGGCGGGAAGATTCTCTCTGCAGACCAGAAATGTAAATGTTTTTTTTGCATTTTGAGAGATCACATGGTATGAACATTATGTTACTGTGTATCTAAACCCAAGAACAAAAATTTAATGAATTGTAGCTTAACAATCCTTAGACGTGGCGGCTGCATTTGTTTTCCCTTTAAGGCCTCGTTCACAACATCCTCAGTGTGTTCCGGTCCGATTGTGGCTGGAACGCACTGGATTGCATTGCGGCCGGCTCATTTTGTTGTGGGTGGGGCGGTCCATTAAAGTGAATGGCACCGTAGCCACGCCCTCCGGCTGCAATGCGATCGGCCGCACGGGAACGCAAGGCACATCGATGTCTGCGATCCGGTCCGAAAAAAATGCTGCAAGCACTATTTTTTCGGACCGGACTGGACCGCAGGCATTGATGTGCCTTGCGTCCCCGTGCGGCTGATCGCATTGCATCTGGAGGGCGTGGCTACGGTGCCATTCACTTTAATGGACCGCCACGCCCCCCTGCCGCCCCACAACAAACTGAGCCGGCCGCAATGCGATCCAGTGCGTTCTATGGCTCTTGGGAGGAGTTATGCAAATATCAAATTGCTGTGATGGGTGGGTGGCAGTCTGGAGGAGTGGGTGGGGCTGCATTGGCATGAAGACTGCCCTAGGTAAAAACCACATGTGACCCTGAGTCTCCATAGCTGAAAGAACTACAGTGAATGAAAGGGGTGGACCAGGAACAGTCAGTCTGGGGAGGAAAGGGGTGGACCAGGAACAGTCAGTCTGGGGAGGAAAGGGGTGGACCAGGAACAGTCAGTCTGGGGAGGAAAGGGGTGGACCAGGAACAGTCAGTCTGGGGAAGAATGAGGAGGACAAGGGACAGTCAGGCTGGGGAGGAAAAGGCTAGATGGTGCCAGGAAATGAGGCGGGCTCTATCTGACTTCCTGCAGCTTCTAATGTACATTGTGAGAAGCTCGCAGTGTGCAGTGACATCAGAGGAAGCCATTTCAGTCCAGGAGCCAGTACAACTGTGCAAGACTGAAGGGGAGGACGGAGGTCGGATATAAGACTGAAGGGAAGGCCAGAGGTCGGATATAAGACTGAAGGGAAGGCCAGAGGTCGGATATAAGACTGAAGGGAAGGCCAGAGGTCGGATATAAGACTGAAGGGAAGGGCGGAGGTCGGATAAAAGACTGAAGGGAAGGCCGGAGCTCAGATATAAGACTGGAGGGAAGGCCAGAGGTCAGATAAAAGACTGGAGGGAAGGCCGGAGGTCGGATAAAAGACTGGAGGGAAGGCCGGAGTTCAGATAAAAGACTGAAGGGAAGGCCGGAGGTCGCATAAAAGACTGGAGGGAAGGCCGGAGGTCGGATATAAGACTGGAGGGAAGGCAGGAGGTCAGATATAAGACTGACGGGAAGGCCCGAGGTCAGATATAAGACTGGAGTGAAGGCCGGAGGTCTGATAGAAGACTGAAGGGAAGGCCGGAGGTCAGATAGAAGACTGAAGGGAAGGCCGGAGGTCAGATAGAAGACTGAAGGGAAGGCCGGAGGTCGGATAAAAGACTGGAGTGAAGGCCGGAGGTCCGCTTTAATGCTCTTTTGCTGCGTTTTAGGAATCCTGAATACCACAATAGTAATGGACCGGACACAGGTGCACTTTGAGGGATGAGTTGTTTTGAGGAAGTCCGGGGTTCCTCAGCCGCCTCGTAAAGGCCGTAATGTTCCTGGACATTTGTAGAGCTCCAGGAATCCACTTTGGATGACACTCACCGCAGGATGTTTCAGCCTCCCTGTGGTCGGGTCGTTGCTTTTATCTCTACTTAAAGTAAAAGGTTCAGAAGAGATTGCTTCCAGAGATGGAGAATTGAAGTCACCGACATGGAGAAGATTAATACCGCGCAGGGCTTCGTCTGACCACAGACATGAGCTCCGTACACAGTGCTGGAATATTCTGCAGAACGTAGATAGAACATCATTTCCTGCATTTAAAGGAGCCACAAGCAGGTGTCACAGAACAAGAATAAGGTTATAGATATCGTGTAACCAGCTGTGGACACCGGACATATCACATACGTCCACAAAACCATCATCCACGTACACAGGGCATATGTAGTACGTCCTGTCCCTCTGCCCCACTGATGCCCCCCTTCCAGTTCCCAAATGTCAAAATTACATACCGGACTTCTTCAATATTACAGGACAAGTCCATTGGAAAGTAACTACGTACTAGTAGCTGTTTTATGACCTGGATGAACGGGAACCTTCATAGAACTATGCGCAAGGTTTACCCAAAAATATGTATAAACACGGTCACTAAAATCTCCTATAACGTGTTAATGTCATTTCAAATGTGTATTTTTTTTAACGTTTTTCAGAGTTCCCGGTGGTCCTGCCCTAAAGCTCCTTGTACAGGCGCTTCCTGTTAAAGGGTGACGACGCTCTGTCCCTGTCTCCCAATTGTGCTCCGGTCCGGTGTTGTCACCCTGTCACACGCCATTTCAACACACAGGTATTTTTGTGCTATTATCACCATGCACCACCCAAGAATTAGCATGCAGACATTGCTCGAGTGCATGTAGACAGGAAGTGGCTGCAAAGAGATGCAATAGATTATGTGACCCCCCCCCCAGAACTGACCTCTCACTCCTAGTACAGACCCCCTAAAGACACAGCAGCAGGGCACAGTAAGCGGGGGACAGCCCCCCTTTGTGTTATGTGACACTCATTTAGGGGAGCTCTCTTCTGCTATGTACACACAGACCCCCCTAATCCCCCACCACCACCACCACCACTGTATCTGAGATCTGAGGAGGCTGCAGTGCGAATGGCACCACAGCACTACAAATGACAAAGAATAAAAAGAGGAGTCATGACACCCGGACCCGGGATGTC
>NW_017309222.1:60482-67573 GCF_000935625.1 Nanorana parkeri | reverse complement strand
CCAGCAATAGTACATTATACAAACAGCGTACAATGTATTGCTGGGATTTGTATTCCTATGTATAATATACAGCACAACGTACCATCAGCTATAGAGGAAAAAAAACCCCAGAAATACTTTATAGAGCCCCATGGGGGGGGAGGGAAGTGCAGGCTTACCTGAGCAGTCTTCCAGCAACTTGCATCTGAGATCGGGCCTGTCTATTGGCGGCTGTCATCCGCTCACACTTACTTCTTCTTCTCCCCGCGTCCCTGTGCCGATCGTGGATGTGGGCGGGCGGTGAGTGTGAGGCAGTGAGGAGGTGTGGCGTGTGGAGCGTGGGTGCGGGCGGGTCCTTCACCCCCCTCTGAAAAGTCGGGCGCTCGGTCATGGACCGAACGCCCGACAGTATCAGGAGAGAGGAGGGGACCCGGCGGCATACCTTAACCCGCCGGGTGACTGTCCCCTCCTGTCTCTGCCGGCGTCCATCACCAAGATGGCTGCGTGTGTGCGATAACGTCACAGCGGAGTGTCACCCAGTCTCTGCTCCAGGACGCCCCTGGCGCTACACACCTCAATTCAGTTGCATTTTACCCCAAAATGGCGGCACGTATCTTTGGCGCAAAGCACCACATGGTTCTACATCATGACACACTTTTTTGAACCCAAGCTCTGTTGTTTCAATCATTTTTTGTCATTTTTATTACATGTATTTATAGAGCACCGACAATTTAACAGAATACTGTAGCGCATGCGCGATGACGTCACGCGCATGTGCAGTGACGTCTCGGCGGGGTGACACTCGGTTACCGCTCCGGGTGTCACCCAGCCTCGGGACCCCCCTGACAAGGGGTCTTTTGGACCCCCAGCATCACCTTAAAGAGGACCTGTCACCACCAATATGCTATCACATGGGGGGCTTGTAATTCCCCTATATGATAGCAATTAAAGTAAAGGGGAAAAAAACAGTTTTTAAAATGGATATTAAATACAATAACTAAATATAAAAATAAAATAATGTAAACATTTTTTTTAAAGCCCCCCGCCCCCACGTTAACAAATGCGTAGGGTGCGCCTACGTATGAAAACGATGATCGCGCTACACATGTTTGGTATCACTGCGCATGCCGGAGTGAGAGCAATAATTCTAAGGCCAATATTTATGTGTATCTCTAAACTGATGACCTGTGAGGACTTTTAAAGCGTCGTCTATTGACTTTTTGGGGTACTGAAATTTGTCACAGTCTCACGGTCGCACACATTTTGTAACCTGGGCATGTTGGGTATCGTTTTACTCGTTGTATCCTCATCTTTTATACTGTAAAATGGGTATTTAATTCTGTTTAAGGGCATTTGTCACTAAATGTTGGGGTTTTATAATACGTTGTGCTAATATTGTCCAACATAAAAATGTGAAACTGCCGCCATTTTATTCTACAGGGTCTCGGCTTTCAGAAAATATATAACGTGTGGGGGGTTTGAAGTAATTTTCAGGCCTAAAATGTGGATTATAACATGGGTACAAAAAAACTGAAAAAAACCCTTGGTTACTAAGGGGTTAAAAGAGCTATGTGCAGTCCCCCTGCTGGTCCCTCCCACCAGATACAATCTGCCTGCATTGCATAGGGAAGCACAGAGACCCCGGGTCTAAAACAAAGTATGTAATTAAGTATGTCCTGTATTAAGAAGGGAATGTACTGTACAAGTCTATAATTGTGCCACTTTATAGATCATTGGTTCGGCCCCACCTGGAGTACGCGGTCCAGTTGTGGTCACCAGTACTAAGAAAAGATGTCCTTGAGCTGGAGAGAGAGCAGCGGGGGGCAACCAAACTAATTATGGGTATGGAGGACCAGAGCTATGAGACGCGGCTACTGAATTTAAACATGTTCACGTTGGAAGTAAGGAGATTAAGGGGGGGGATACGATTTTCATGTACAAGATGTTCAATGGTGGTAGCAACATTGGGAACAAACTGTTTGAGATTAACTCCATTACAAAGACTAGAGGCCATCACCTAAAGTTGGTGGAGAAAAAATTCCAGCACAAGGGGCGAAGAGGGTTCTTCACAGTAAGATCAGTTAGGGTCCGGAACTCACTGCCACAGGCGGTGATTTCAGCTAAGAGTGTGGAATTGTTCAAGAAACGTTTGGACGATTTCCTAAGGGACCCTAATATACAGGGGTACGGGTACTCCTAATCATGAGATCCTAATAGGTTGGACTTGATGGACTGATGTCTTTATTCAACCTCAAATACTATGTAACTATGTAACTATGTAACTATGTCATGGAAAATGGAAAGGATTTATGCAAAAATCTAATCAGCGTGTTGAAAGCATAATAAAACTTTGCTACACATTGATAAGAATATGACAAGCTGATCTCTATGTATCTACACAGTCATTGAAGAGACTATGCATCCCCTTTAACCCCTTCGTGACTGACGACGTACAGTGTACGTCGCCAGCATCGGGGCTGTTTAAACAGACTCCCGGCGGCAATAGCCTGTTTAACACTAACCCTCCCAAGTCTGTTTAAACTTGTAAAGCCGACTGTCGGCTTTACAACAGAAGCGATTCTGGCGACTTACCTGTCGACCTGTCGCCAGATCCCTTCTGGGTCCCGAAGAAGGGGCCGCCCCCCCGCAGGACACCCTCGCCGAGCTTCCCGGGCTCCGTTGCCCCTCCTACGGGCCCGGGACCGGCGTCCTTGGTGTCCGCGGGGAGCTGGGGAGGAGGTCGACGAACTTCCGTTCATCGATCCCCTCCCCGTTCTATGGGACCGGGAGCGATGCAGATTGCATCACTTCCGGTCCCTGGGCTGTCAGTTCTGGGCTCCTGCAGCCCAGCTATAAGCTATTGAAGTGCGATCTGCACTTCAATAGCTTATTTCTAGTGTAAAGGTGACACTGAGGGTCTTTTGGACCCCCAGCATCACCTTAAAGAGGACCTGTCACCACCATCTGCTATTACATGGGGGGGCTTGCAAGCCCCCCCATGTGATAGCAGTCAAAGTAAAATAAAAAAAAAAAGTTTTTAAAATTAAAATGAAATAAAATAAATCTAATAAAAAAAATTTTAAAAGTCCCCCGCCCCCGCGAGCACGCGCGTCGCCACGTAAACACGCGTCGGGTGCGCCTACGTATGAAAACGACGAACGCGCTACACATGTTGGGTATCGCCGCGCACGCCGGAGTGAGAGCAATAATTCTAGGGCCAGTAGTTTGGGGTATCTCTAAATTGATGAACTGTGGGGGCTTTTAAAGCATCTTCTATGGACTTTTTGGGGTACTGAAGTTTTTCGCTGTTTCACGGACGCACGCAATCTGTAACCTGGGCATGTTGGGTATCGTTTTACTCGTTGTAACCTCATCTTTTATATTTCATAAAAAAAAAATGTTTCACTAAATGTAGGTGTTTAATAAGGAGTTGTGCTAATATTGCGCAACATAAAAATTTGCAACTACCACCATTTTATTCTATAGGGTCTTGGCATTCAGAAAATACATAATGTTGGGGGGTTTTAAGTAATTTTCAGGCCTAAAATGTGGAATATAACATGGGTACAAAAAATGGAAAAAAAGGCCTCAGTCATGAAGGGGTTAAGTATCTGTTCCCCTTTCTCCAGCAGAGTCTCCTGGTGGAACCATTGCCGTCCTGCCATAAAACCGATTTCACACCAATCAGCACTCTTTAGAATTGGATATTCCGGCTCGTTATGATCATTTGCACAAAGTGTTTGAACCTGTTGTGAAGTGGAAGTAGCTCGCGCAGGCAGAATTCTAATTGTAGAATCCAGGAAGGGAGCGGTGGCCGAGCTGACATGAGTGGAATTCTCAGGGGTGCCATTTTCTTTTAGGATGGTCCGGGCTCCCACCGAGAATTCCTGCAGCTCTTAGAGAGAGAGACTGAGCGAAATATGGACAGATGCTGGGCTGCCGTCCCCCCCGGGTAGGTGTAATATAATCAGTTTAATGGTACATTAGAACAGGATGTTGACTGGGAAAATGTCTCATAAACTGGAGGCTTTAATAGCCTGAATCCCATCCCAGTTAATGTTCATGTGTCTTAAAGCTGAACTCCGGGATCAGCAGATATTGTCCTCATACAAGAGCCATGTGTGTTCTTTCTTGAATCTCGGTGAGCTCTGTGTGTTTCTTCCAGGTCTGTGCAGTAATCCAGTGTGAGACTTGGAGCTTCCTGTAATACAGACCGCTCACTGCTGCTCTCTGTCCTTGTGCAGGGTGACTGGTCTAGTCTCCGCCCCCTCCTGTAATAAAGACCGGTCACTGCTACTCTCTCCTGGTGCAGGGTGACTGGTCCCCTCTCCGCCCCCTCCTGTAATAAAGACCGGTCACTGCTACTCTCTCCTGGTGCAGGGTGACTGGTCCCCTCTCCGCCCCCTCCTGTAATAAAGACCGGTCACTGCTACTCTCTTCTTGTGCAGGGGGCTGGTCTTGTCTCCGCCCCCTCCTATAATAAAGACTGCTCACTGCTGCTCTCTCTCCTTGTACAGGGTGACTGGTCTTGTCTTCGCCCTCTCCTATAATAAAGACTGGTCCCTGCTGCTCTCTCTTCTTGTGCAGGGTGACTGGTCTTGTCTCCGCCCCCTCCTGTAATAAAGACCGGTCACTGCTGCTCTCTCTTCTTGTGCAGGGTGACTGGTCTTGTCTCCGCCCCCTCCTGTAATAAAGACCGGTCACTGCTGCTCTCTCTCCTTGTGCAGAGTGACTGGTCTTGTCTCCGACCCCTCCTGTAATAAAGACTGGTCACTGCTGCTCTCTGTCCTAGTGCAGGGTGACTGGTCTTGTCTCCACCCCCTCCTGTTTTCTGCAGGCAGTCTTTAGTGGGTGGAGCCTGCTGGGCCCCTCCCACAGCTCTGCTCTCTGCACAGGCTATGTACAGCACAGTGATGAGGCCACTGCTACTTTTTAAGGTAATATCTGGATTGGTAAATGTATTTGGTGCACACAAAGAGGATTGATAACATATGTGGCTTTTCCTGAATATGTTTAAAAGAAAGTTTATTGTGGCCACTAATCTTCATCCTTAAGCAAGTTATAGTGTTAGGGCTACAAGGAAGGTTACTGTTACGTTTACAGGTAGGGCCATTGGTAAGGTTACAGGGAGGGTTAGTGTTAGGGTTATGGGGCAGTGTAGTGTTAGGGTGACAGGGAGGGTTGGTGTTAGGGTTTAGGTAAGGTTAGTGTTAGGGATACAGGGTGGGTTAGTGTTAGGGATACAGGGTGGTTAGTGTTAGTTACAGGGTGGGTTAGTGTTACATGAAGGGTTAGTTTTAGAGTTACACAGATGGTTAGTGTTAGGGTTACAGGGTGGGCTAGTATTAGGGTGGAAGGGAGTGTTAGGGTAAAGGTTATAGGGAGGGTTAGTGTTAGGATTACATGGAGGGTTAATGTTAGAGTTACAGGGTAGGTTAGTATTAGAGGGAGGATTAGAGTCAAGGTTACAGGGAGGGTTAGTGTTATTTACAGGTCAGTGTAGTGTTAGGGTTACAGGGAGGGTTAGTGTTAGGGTTACAGGTCAGTGTAGTGTTAGGGTTACATGGAGGGATAGTGTTTGGGTTACAGTGCAGTATAGTGTTGGGGTTATAGATCAGGTTAGTGTTAGGGTTACAGGGAGGGATAGTGTTTGGGTTACGGAGCAGCGTAGTTTTAGGGTTACAGGGAGGGTTAGGGCGAGGGTTAATTTTGGGGATTACATGGAAGGTTAGTGTTAGGGTTACAGGGTAATGTAGTGTTGGGGTTACAGGTCGGGTTAGTGTTAGGTTACAGGTAGAGATAGTGCTAGTGTTACTGGGTGGGATTGTGTTATGGTTACAGGGAGGGTTAGTATTAGAGGGAGGGTTAGTGTTAGGGTTACAGGGTGGGTTGGTGTTAGGGTTACAGGGAGAGATAGTGCTAGTGTTACTGGGTGGGATAGTGTTATGGTTGATTACCGCTGCGGCGGGGGCCGTTTCTAAAGGCATCAGAGAGGCCCGGGGGGCAATTGCCACCGTGCCCCCCGGCCCAGTCCGCCCCTGGTTACAGGTCCGGTTAGTGTCAGGGTTACAGAGAGGGTTAGTATTAGAGGGAGGGTTAGTGTTAGGGTTACAGGGTGGGTTGGTGTTAGGGTTACATGGAGGGTTAGTGTTGCAGAGAGAGTTAGGGTTATAGGGAAGGGTAGTGTTAGGGTTTAAGGGAGAATTAGTGTTACAATTACATGGATGGTTAATGTTAAGGTTTTGGGAGGGTAATGTTAGGTTTAAGTGGCGGATTAAGTGTGAGGGTTAGCTTAAGGCTTAGTAAGTATTTCATTCAACAGGCAGCCAGTTTAGCTAAACAATAAATCCTGGTCAAGGAGCGGCCCCTAACTTGCAGAATGAACAGCAGAATACCAGTGAGGTCATCCCCTTCTCTTTCCTCCTATAAGCACATTTACAGACAGCGCTGTGCAATGCAATATGGCCATGATAAAGCTCTAAGAGTTGTCCCTTCCGGGGTGCTGCTGTGCAGATGATTATATAAAGCTACAGATACCGTTCAGGAGCCTATACTTGCTGTATTTTAAAGCCATTTCATGAACATGTAAAGGAAAGACAGAAAAAAACAGATTGGGTGGTGTTCTGAGATCCTGTGCATGAAGTTATACAGTGAGGCCGGAGCACATGGACAGGGCAGGGGGGTTTCATACAGTACAAGTTCTCTTTTACAAAGTGGAGTATTACCCGTTTTGTAATTGACTATTTTTGGTTCCTTTAAATCTTGTGAAGTAGATTTGAGCTGGAAAACAGAAGAAGATGTAATTCCCGGAAGACGCGGCGGGAATGGGAGTGTGTAACCCTTCCGATGTGTTGTGTTAAAGCGCTAATGGTTTCACCATATAGAGCAGACTTTTCCAGACACACAGCCGGAATAATCCCCCAGCGATGACTCTACCTGGGAAAGAGATCAGTAATATCCTCACAGATAACAGCTCTGAGCATCCAGCGCTAACCGCCAGCGTGCTGATAAAGTAATTACCCCGCAGAATGAGAATACAGCTCAATACCATAAATCAGTGCTCGGGGTCTGAACACACAACAAGCGGCGGGGTGTGAGGAGCCGGGCAAAGG
>NW_017309222.1:55347-59011 GCF_000935625.1 Nanorana parkeri | reverse complement strand
AGGGGGGGGGTTGGCTAAGAATAGGCTGCAGGATATGGATCAAAATTCAGAGAAGGGAAGAAAAGTAAAGAAAAAAAAGAAGATGGTGGGAGGGAGGGATGAGGAGAGAGAGAGAGGAAGGGGAAGGAAAGAAGGAAGGGAAAGAAAGATGAAGAAGAGAGAGGAAGGGTACAGAGAAGGAAGAGAGATAGAGAGAGAGCAGGAAGAAGAAAGAAAGCAAGAGGGAAGGAAAGAGAGAGAAGGAAAGAAAGAAAGAAAGAGAGAAAGGGGATGGAAGGAAGGGAAAGAAAGATGAAGGAAGAGAAAGGAAGGAGACAGAGAAGGAAGAGAGAGAGAGCAGGAAGAAAGAAAGAGGGAAGGAAAGAGAGAGAGAGAGAGAAGGAAAGAAAGAAAGAAATAGAGAAAGGGGGTGGAAGGAAGGGAAAGAAAGATGAAGGAAGAGAAAGGAAGGAGACGGAGAAGGAAGAGAGAGAGAGCAGGAAGAAAGAAAGAAAGAAAAATGAGGGAAGGAAAGGGAGCGAGAGAGAGAGAGAGAAGGAAGGAAGGGAAAGAAAGATGAAGGAAGAGAAAGGAAGGATGCAGAGAAGGAAGGGAGAGAGAGAGAGAGAAGGAAAGGAAGAGAAGAAAAGAGAGAAAGGGGAAGGAAGGGGGAGAGAGAGAGAGAGAGAGAGAGAAGGAAAGAAAGAAATAGAGAAAGTGGATGGAAGGAAGGGAAAGAAAGATGAAGGAAGAGAAAGGAAGGAGACAGAGAAGGAAGAGAGAGAGAGCAGGAAGAAAGAAAGAAAGAAAGAAAAAAGAGGGAAGGAAAGAGGGAGAGAGAGCGAGAGAGAGAGAAGGAAGGGAAAGAAAGATGAAGGAAGAGAAAGGAAGGAGGCAGAGAAGGAAGGGAGAGAGAGAGAAGGAAAGGAAGAGAAGTAAAGAAAGAAAGAAAGAAAGAGAGAGAAAGGGGAAGGAAGGGAGAGAGAGAGAGAGAAGGAAACAAAGAAATAGAGAAAGGGGATGGAAGGAAGGGAAAGAAAGATGAAGGAAGAGAAAGGAAGGAGATAGAGAAGGAAGGGAGAGAGAGAGAGAAAGAAAGACAGAAAAAAGAAAGAGGGAAGGAAAGAGAGAGAGAGAGGGGGAAGGAAGGAAGGAAGGGAAAGAAAGATGAGGGAAGAGAAAGGAAGGAGGCAGAGAAGAAAGGGAGAGAGAAAGAAAGAAAGAAAGAAAGAAAGAAAGAGAAAGAAAGAGAAAGAAAGAAAAAAAGATTCCATTTCTATTTCTGTATACTTCCTGCCTTGATATTCTGAACATGTCTGACTCTGCCTGAGCACCGCCTGCCCCCAACTCTGTCTCCTCATAGGCGATGCTTTAGCTTAGTTTAGCTACTTTGGTTGCCCATTAGCTCTTGTAGCTCTTGCAGGGCTGTGACCTTGCGGTCTGTAACAAGGACTGCACATTCAGCAAAGATTCCAATTCATAAGTACTGTATAAAATTGTGAGGGGTTTTAGAATGGAATTCATTGGCTCAGTGACGGTGAGATTGAATGTTCTCTCCAATGATTTAGAATGTTATCCTAACAGTGTATGGCCAGCTTTTTAACTGTTCATAAAAGGGAACGGAAAAGCGAAGTTATCCATATGGAGGCCGCAGCCCTTGTCACATATCCAACAAAAGACGTAAATGTTAAATTATCTCGCCAGTTCCTCAGTTGTTACATTTATATGGAATGCCTCGTATGGGTTTTATTTGTCTGTAGAGACCCCGTGAGCCTATAACCTTCATTGTACTCTACTAATAGCTTTTCCTGCACGATGCCTGCATTGTTGGAGGCTTTCTTACACAGCTTCTTGTTTTATCTTTACCTTGTTGTTGTTGTTTTATTGTCAGAGTATTGCACAGCTGATCTGATGCCCCCAATGATTTTGTAAGCAGATTCTAAATTTGAATTTAGGGTGCCCAAGAGGAGACATCCCTTCCCTTTGCAGAGATTTCCTCTTAGTCTTTGTTGTATCACTGGGATAGGAAGTGAAGGGAAATCTCCTCATATGGAATACAGATATATATTTTTAAAGACTTATGGGGTATCTCATACTCTATACAACGTTTTGGCTCTACATAGACTTTAAATAGTCAGTCCATCTAATGATCCAGATCTGCTCCAGGTCCCCCCCCCACCCCCTTGTTCACCTTGACTATGCTATAGGCCTCCCTTCCTTCACTTCGTAGAGAGTCTTCATGCAAGCTCTTCAGGAAAATGCTAACTTGAACCAGAGGATCTTTTGTTCTTCTCCAGATGGAGGTGGAGGATATGCATATTTCTAGCCAGGGGTGTCCCTACGGTATTCACCGCCTGGGGTGTGAACTTTAGTCTGGGTCCAGCTCTGTCTGGTGTTCCACCCAGCTGACTGATGTCACTGGTTGCCAGGAGCTCGGAGGGACACCAGCCAGAGCATCCTGCTCAGCTCCTGATGTTAGTGAGCTGGGTGGGATGCAAGCCAGGGTGTCACCGGTTGCTAAGAGCTCTTAGGCACACCTGACACCACCCTATCCCCTTGACCCAATGAGATGCAGCTGCCTCAGACTGCCTCAATATAGAGACAACCCTGCAGGGCCCTCCTTGAATTGCATTGTGATTGTAATGTCTTCCTTATATTGTAAAGCGCTGCGCAATCTGTTGGCGCGATATAAATCCTGTATAATAATGTAGCATCACATCCAGCAGCCATATTGTGATAGGTCAGGGATAGGCATACTCTTGTCCTCCAGCTGTGGTGCAACTACAAAACCCATTAGGCATTGCAAGACTCTGACAGCCACAGGCATGACTCCAAGAGGCAGAGACATAATGGGGTTTATAGTTTCTGTTATATAGTTACTGCTGGGTGGCCAGAGTTTGCCTTAGGTGCAATGTATGAACTACACATGCCCTCAGCTACCACAACTTCTTTACTTGGTTTGATTGTGCCAGGACCTAGGGTTGCACAGATACCAAGTACAGTACTCGGTACAAGTACGAGTACATGTACCGATACTTTTGAGCTCCAAGACTACACTAGAGAAACATTAAAAAATTAGGAGGCCGCTGTCATTTGTAAGGAGCACACGGAGCTCCCGGGATTTGTACATCTTTGTTTTAATGTATGATTTTGTTTTTATAAATAGAAATAAAGGGATGCACCGATACCAGTTTTGCGAGTACGAGTACTGGTACTTGCCGAGTACTTACAAGTACTGATTCATTTTTGTTTATTGCCATGTGACAGTTTTTCTAAAACAATACAGACTAATGATTTCAGGACAGTGGTGAAGTGCCAGAGCCGGGTCCCCGCTTCAACCGCTGCAACCCTGGTAGTTCTCATGAAAATGCCCAGTATCTGCACTGGTACTCGAAAAGTATCCATGCATCCCTACAGGCCCGGCGCTACCACAAGGCAAGTCAGGCGGCCGCCTGAGGGCGCTGCAGGGTGAGGGTCGGAAAAAACAGGGCATTTTGACAAGTACTTGTACATGTCAAAATGCCCCGATGTTTGCGCTATGTTTTTTTTTTCCACTTACCTTCGGTGCGGGAGAGCAGCGGCGAGTCAGCGCTGGTCCGGTGGGAGGAGCACCAGGTGGGGTCCTAATTTAGCTGGCCGGCGACTGCCTGAGGATCCCGACATGCGCGGCACCTCAGGCAGTCGC
>NW_017309222.1:29448-54539 GCF_000935625.1 Nanorana parkeri | reverse complement strand
TTTTTCACTTACCTTCGGTGCGGGAGAGCAGCGGCGAGTCAGCGCTGGTCCGGTGGGAGGAGCTCCAGGTGGGGTCCTAATTTAGCTGGCCGGCGACTGCCTGAGGATCCCGACATGCGCGGCACCTCAGGCAGTCGCCGGCCAGCTAAATTAGGACCCCACCTGGAGCTCCTCCCACTGGACCAGCGCTGACTCGCCGCTGCTCTCCCGCACCACTCGCCGCTGCTCTCCCGCGCCGAAGGTAAGTGAAGAAAAAAACATAGCGCAAACATCGGGGCATTTTGACAAGTACAAGTACTTGTCAAAATGCCCTGTTTTTACAGGGGGTCGGGGAGGGGGGCGCAAAAATGCACCTTGCCTGTGTAGGCAAGAATCCTAGCACCGGCCCTGCATCCCTACCAGGACCCCTTGCCTGCTTCCCTTCTCACTAGACTTATCCTCCTATTCTGCTTTAGTTCAATTTCTCCCCATCCACGACCTTCTATCACCCCCTTTCTTTTTTTTTCCGGATCACCTTGATCTCACCCCAGCCTCTCTGTCTCTGCGTTATACAGAAAACAAAGATGGCTCCATTTTATCCGCAAGACTGGTGCAAAACTTGCACAGTTTGAACAGACGGATTAGAAGCAGAAGGGTGTGTCTGCCCACCCGTCCATGGGACCCTTCTCTCCTCTGCAACTTCCCTTGTAAGCAGCTGAGATAAATCACACTTCATGCACACCACCTAATATTGTATCGGTTTTATATCATGAGGTTCCACTATGAGGGATTATAACGTTCATCTGTTTTGTCCTTTACTTCCATTTTCGGGACTCTAATTACTGCATGTGCTAATTGTTGTTTCCATTTTCCTCTTTTATTTATTTTCTTCTCTCTAGCCAGTTCTCGAAACAAAGAAACGCGTTCCATTCCTCGCCAATTAATTCCGGTAATAATTGGGAAGAAATATCTGCTCATTATTGCCGTTTGCTGTCCTCTGCTGGGGAAGGGATTAGTCAATGATATTTTCACTCCCCCCCCGATGGTCACGGCAGAGATGACCAAGGCTGACATCATCCCGGTTACTGCCAACAGATCATCTTCTACACCTGGGGAGCCCTTTTATTCCCATAAGAAAAAAGACGTAATAGGAAGAGAGTTACGTGGAGTCATTCGGACAGAAGGAGCTGGCACTATGGCAATTATTATGTAGTAGACATAAGGCAATGCGGGGAGTGGCTATCCTCAAATCTTTCTAGATCTCCTGCAGATGCCCCCTCTTTTTTGAAGGGCTGTCCTCAAGGGTTCCCCATCCAGCACATGGGGCATATGGGTTGGTATGCCCATGGACTACAGTAGGCTCTTTAGCATGGGTAGGCAACCTCAACACCCGAGCTGTGGTGAAACTACAGATGCCCATCATTCCCTTGCGGGTCATGCCTGTGGTTCTTTCTGATTTTTGCACTGTCTCATGGGATTTGTAGTTTCTATTTCACCACAGCTCTAGTTCCAACGTTGCCTACCCCTGCCCTTCAGCATCAGAGGAGTAACTCTCAAAGGAGGCCCAAAAAAAGGAATTCCCTTTTAGACACTGGGCTTTTTTCAGGAAACTTTGGGGCTCTGCAGGATTTAGTGATGGCTTTGTGTGCCTAGCCTGCCACCCTGTGCGGATCATTTTTTACTAATGTTCCCCTGTATGCTAAGATATCTGGTGGCCCTTTATTATAAAGGGGTTTACAGATTCCTATAAGATCCCCCATGATGTGTGGTAGAGGCCCTTGTCCCTTAACATTGGGACACGGTTCCTTGTAAGGAGGGCAGGGGAAGCTTTGCAGCCCTCCATTGGAATTAACCCACCCCAATGATAAAAGGCATGTGGCCTGGCTTGGTACAGGAAGGGGCTCCACAGGCTTGCTGCCCTCCCTTTCCTGACCACCCAGGCAAGAAACCCACTCCAATGTTGAAAGGCATGTAGCCTGGTATGGTACAGGAAGAGGCTCCAAAGGCTTGCTGCCCTCCCTTTCCACCTAGGCTGCATGCCTGGATAAGGTTTTGGTTATATTATCAAGGGGAACCCCATGGTGATTTCTCAAATTTTCAAATTCACTTTTAAAGGAATACCATAGGAGTAGGCAACCTTGGCAAACTACAAATCCAACCATGCCTCTGGCTGGGGGGGCATGCCTGTGGCTAGGGGAGTCTGGCGATGCCTCATGGGACTTGTAGTTCCGCCACAGCTGAAGTGCCCAGCTGGAGTCCCAAGGTTGCCTACCCCTGGGCTACCAATGCATTGTATTCCATGGATTTATGTATTTTCAGTGTTGTCCAAAGCTGCATGAAAAGCTTCTCCCCCCGATGAATGGTGTGCTGGTGTCCCTCATGGAAGTTTCCCCCGCTCCCCATTTTCCTTTTTCAACAACAGCTTGACTATTAGCCTGGACCAGGCCCAAAAAATATAGCTGGATTTTCCTCCCCATAGACTTCAATGGGGTTTACCACTAAGTACAGTGTTCATAGACTTCCTGCAGGCCAGTCAGGTTATTGAAGATGCCATTGCAGTTTCCATGCATGGGCTGGCATAATACCTGCACTATCATTAGATCATGGTATTCAATTTTCACACATCGGAGGTTATTTTTATATAACCGTTAACACAAGAATCGGGCAGCGTGCGGCGGAACATTCACCGCTTTTCGCAGACGTGGCCTTGTTGCGGCTTGGCGAGACGAGCGGCTGGTGAATGTCAGCTGGCACTCACCGTGTCTCTCAGTCACTCTACTGTCCCTGCTGGTGACAGATAAGAGCCATCAGTAGTTCTGAAAGTGACAGGTGTCACAGCGGGAGCAGATAGCAGCACAAGAGGTACAATAACATTTATCATAGAGCAGGCAGAGCAACACCGGAGCCATGGCAGTGATACCACAGAGGAAAACAAAAGCTTGAGGAATAGTACAGATTGGCATAGGAGACGCGGCCAGCAGGGGGCAGTGCGGTTGTGACCTCACCGATCGTTCGTTAGTGACGCTTTCCTGTTAGGGAACCACAAGTTCCAGCATGCCAAGGTATATGTTAGCATAGTACGTCCACCGCCAATTCTTTCTTCACTCCTTACAGGAATATTCTTACAATAAAATGTAGGTTTTTCTTTCCAGTTGCCCTTTGAAGGTTACATATTGTGTTTCATGTTTTGTATATTACTTTCATTGTTGCTGCTATGAGACATTAGGCTTAATTCACAAAGGGGACACACCAGGAAAGCTATTTTCAGTTGATGGCCAATGTTCGGCAATTACAGTCACATGACTTAAAGATCCTTATCCTTTGCACCAAGCTTTGTAAATTGAGCCTACTGTGTACAGGTAGGTGCCGGATAACTGTAGTTTCTGGTTGCTTGAGAGAACAAGCTAGCTTCCGCAGCCGAGAGGTGAACATAAACAGTCGGGAGCAATAGCTAATAACAGGCTGGCTATTGAAACCCCACCCACTGAGCAGAGGATCAGACCTGAGAAACACTGAAAAAAATGAATGAACATAAAAATGAAAAACATTTAAATATTATTGGATAGAACAAATAGAAAATGTATTAACAATGTTAGCTTGTATCTCTCTATCTCCCTCTGATTAATGTTTATAAACAATGTTACTTTGTATCTCTCTATCTCCCCCCTCTGATCAATGTGTATAAACAATGTTACTTTGTATCTCTCTATCTCCCCCCTCTGATCAATGTGTATAAACAATGTTACTTTGTATCTCTCTATCTCCCCCCTCTGATCAATGTGTATAAACAATGTTACTTTGTATCTCTCTATCTCCCCCCTCTGATCAATGTGTATAAACAATGTTACTTTGTATCTCTCTATCTCCCCCCTCTGATCAATGTGTATAAACAATGTTACTTTGTATCTCTCTATCTCCCCCCTCTGATCAATGTGTATAAACAATGTTACTTTGTATCTCTCTATCTCCCCCCTCTGATCAATGTGTATAAACAATGTTACTTTGTATCTCTCTATCTCCCCCCTCTGATCAATGTGTATAAACAATGTTACTTTGTATCTCTCTATCTCCCCCCTCTGATCAATGTGTATAAACAATGTTACTTTGTATCTCTCTATCTCCCCCCTCTGATCAATGTGTATAAACAATGTTACTTTGTATCTCTCTATCTCCCCCCTCTGATCAATGTGTATAAACAATGTTACTTTGTATCTCTCTATCTCCCCCCTCTGATCAATGTGTATAAACAATGTTACTTTGTATCTCTCTATCTCCCCCCTCTGATCAATGTGTATAAACAATGTTACTTTGTATCTCTCTATCTCCCCCCTCTGATCAATGTGTATAAACAATGTTACTTTGTATCTCTCTATCTCCCCCCTCTGATCAATGTGTATAAACAATGTTACTTTGTATCTCTCTATCTCCCCCCTCTGATCAATGTGTATAAACAATGTTACTTTGTATCTCTCTATCTCCCCCCTCTGATCAATGTGTATAAACAATGTTACTTTGTATCTCTCTATCTCCCCCCTCTGATCAATGTGTATAAACAATGTTACTTTGTATCTCTCTATCTCCCCCCTCTGATCAATGTGTATAAACAATGTTACTTTGTATCTCTCTATCTCCCCCCTCTGATCAATGTGTATAAACAATGTTACTTTGTATCTCTCTATCTCCCCCCTCTGATCAATGTGTATAAACAATGTTACTTTGTATCTCTCTATCTCCCCCCTCTGATCAATGTGTATAAACAATGTTACTTTGTATCTCTCTATCTCCCCCCTCTGATCAATGTGTATAAACAATGTTACTTTGTATCTCTCTATCTCCCCCCTCTGATCAATGTGTATAAACAATGTTACTTTGTATCTCTCTATCTCCCCCCTCTGATCAATGTGTATAAACAATGTTACTTTGTATCTCTCTATCTCCCCCCTCTGATCAATGTGTATAAACAATGTTACTTTGTATCTCTCTATCTCCCCCCTCTGATCAATGTGTATAAACAATGTTACTTTGTATCTCTCTATCTCCCCCCTCTGATCAATGTGTATAAACAATGTTACTTTGTATCTCTCTATCTCCCTCCGATCAATGTTTATAAACAATGTTACTTTGTGTCTCTCTATCTGATATCTGAACCATGTTTAGAAACAATGTTTCAGATGGTCAGTTTTATGACAGGAGCAGCTATAACAGCAGCTGCATTTACACTGCAACTTCCAATTGTCATTTTGACTTCAGGAATTGCTGGCAAGTGCGAGGAGGAAAGTGGCAGAGGGGCAGAACAGCAGGATGTATTGGTCACCCAACTGGTTAATTTTAGACTTTATTTTGCTTTCACGATAAGTGGATATTTTGTGTTTTGTCCCTTTACATTTTCTTTTTTTTTCCTTTCTGTAAAAAAATACATAATACATCACACCCCCCCCCCCCCCAAAAAAAAACAAAACACAAATGCATTCTTGTGTAACGTCAATTTAAATTTAGCCTTGAAATGACGGTTTGCTCCATGGGTAAGACATCACTGCAATGCAATCAAGACAATCAACAATACAACGGCTTGTCAGATTTTTTTTCTCATGACTTAAGATTACTAGAGTTATAAACAAAAACAGACAAAAAAATGAGCAGATAATGGTTTCCATAGCAACCGTGGAGCATCACCGGCTGTTCTCACCTCTTATTCCATGAGAGGTCGCTGGAGGTTGGAAGGTCTCCGGAGCCTCGTAAATAGATGTAGGCTTTCTTTCGAGATGAGTCACAACCTAATATCAGGTCTTTCTGTACATTATCACACACAGTGTAATTGTACATCCTCATAATATTAAAGCTTTATGGTCAGGTTTTCAGCATGCCCCAGTCAGCCATGGCTGATGCTCCAGGTAACCCCCTTTATGTTTTTCCATTGAAATTAATTTTCTTCCAACAGTATATTTTTTGGGTTATAATTTTCTGATGTTAGAGGTCTAATATCTATCTATCTATCTATCTATCTATCTATCTATCTATCTATCTATCTATCTATCTATCTATCTATCTATCTATCTATCTATCTATCTAATTTTCTCAAACGTACATTGAACTGCACATTTGTCCAGTGTGACATACAAAATATTAAACCTGTAGGCTACATGAAGGGGTCTATTTTTCGCTTCACTTTGATACATTTGAAGAGCCCGATGATGAATTTTTTGACAAGCCGTCCGTCCGGATTTATTCTGCCTGCTACGGACTATTTCCAATTTTCTGGATTTATGGGGTCAGGTGTCACCAGGCTTTAGAGCTGACTAAGCGTTACCATCACTCGTCCTCTTCACTGTGACAATGGCCGCCCATCACCCCCCTTCAATTTATGACCCAGTACAGTTATAAGATGATGTCAGGATCAGACATTGTAACTTTTCCAGAGGCAAATTCAGCAAATTGGCACATATAGGAAGGAAGGTCACGGTGTGTACGGTTTAATGAATTAGTAATTTAGTAGCTTTAATTACAACCAGTGGATGTTTTAAAGCGGAAATGTAATCTACTCATATTTTGCCCCTCCCCCAATCAACATGCTTTTTAAAAATAATATAATAAATGTTATCTAGATTTATTAGGATTATATGCAAGCATTGATCCAGATACTTGAGACATATTCTAGTACAATATTTTACATAAAACCTTTCTATTTTCTAACATACCTTATTTTACACCGAGTGACATCATGACTGGGTCTCTGTTCTTCTCCATGAGCCTGGTGTAAGTCTGGATCCTGACCTCCTTGACCACATCCAATTACCGTCCTACATTTCCATAATATCCTTCTTTATATTTTGGATGACACCACCAAGCTACTAATTCACTCACTAATGGACTATTGCAACTTTCTCCTCACTGGCCAACTTCTACATGGGCTATCCCCCCTTCAGTCTACCATGATTGCTTAGACTTGTTTACCTTCTCAGCTGTTCAATGTCTGGCATTTCTCTTTGCTGATCCCTCCACTGGCTTCCGCTCAACCCAAATTATAAATAATAACAATGATATAGAAAGCCAACCGCAACTCTGCCCCAAACTAAATCACCAACCTTGTCTCAACATATCGCCCAGAATGTCCTCCTATCTCTTCCAAAGACCTCCTCCTCTCTAGGACTCTCATCACCTCAACCCATGCACACCTCCAGGACTTCCACACAGCTTCTCCTATCCTCTGCTAAGCACAGCTCTGCCCCAAGCTCAATCACAAACCTCGACTCAAAACATCACCCAGAATGTCCTCTCTCTTCCGAAGACCTCCCTCTCTCTTGATCCCTCAATCACCTCCTCCCATGTTTACTTCCAGGACTTCTCAAGAGCCTCTCCCATCCTCTGCCAACCACAACTCTACCCCAAGGTAAATCAGCATCCTAGTCTCAAAGCATGACCCAACACATCCTCCTCGCATTTCCGAAGACCTCCTTTTCTCTAGAACCCCCATCACCTCCTCTCATTCTCACCTCCAGGACTTCTCCAGGGCCTCTCCCATCCTCTGCCAACCACAACTCTGCCCTGAGCTAAATCACCAACCTCGTCTCAAAATATCACCAAAATATCCTCCTCGCTCTTCCAAAGACCTCCTTCTCTCTAGATCCTTTATTACCTCCTCCCATGCACACCTCCAGGACTTCTCCAGAGCCTCTCCCATCCTCTGCCAAACACAACTCTGCCTCGCGCTAAATCACCAACCTTGCCTCAAAACATCCTCCTCACTCTTCCAAAGACCTCCTTCTCTCTAGAACCCTCATCACCTCCTCCCATGCACAGCTCCAGGACTTTCCAGGACTTCTCCAAAGCCTCTCCCATCCTCTAGAACTCCCTACCCTAACCTGCCCAACTATCTCCTTCTCCATCCACCTTTAGGCAATACCTGAAAACTCATCTATTCAAGGAGGCCTATCCCACCTCCACCTAAAGACTAAACTTTTACCTTCGCTATCAGCTTTTTAAAAAAAATGAATCCAAATAGATACAGTACATTTATATACATGAGAGACGAGCTTCTGGAGAGTCACTATGGAAAGTACTTCATCGCCTGAACAAAAATAATCTGGGGCTTGAATAACTTCAACATAGAGGTCAAGTGTTAATTAAAAAAAAAAGTCCTGCCTTGGGTCTCAGGTATGACAGGGAGATAGAAGGCAGACTGAAGATCAGCACTCGACCAACTCTTATAATTAAACTTTCGAGATGAAACACATTGTCATGGAGTTAATTTAATTAGAACAAGGATATTCCACGATGACTAGTTTCTGTCAGAAGCAGACAAGCGGGGTCACTTTGGTCTGTAAAAAAGCACAACAGAAAAGCACTGGTAACATTATTATATCGGAGAAAGATGACCACAAAGAATTTGTTTAAATTCCTAATTCATAACTCCAACTAAAATTATTTTTTTTCAATTATGGACTGAGTGGGGGATGGTTAGAAATTCTGTCAATTTTATAGGTATTGCTGTAGCCATTGGGAAACATTTTCTCTCACTTTCTATGTGGTCACCAAGACAGGAAGTAAGCAAAATTTCTCTAGCGGGGGCATCAACGGTATTAAGAAGCTTTATTTAAGAATAGAGAAAGGGTTGCTTATATGTATTGACCCTTTTCTTCCACCATGCGGTGTAAATGAAATCCTGTTCTGTAATTGGGGGAACCTTCCTCCAATCAGAGACACTGTGTCCAATGCTGGAAGGGAGAGGTCATTCTGTAGAAGTAATCTGAAGGCTAGGTTCACACCTAGGCGATTGAGCTGGTGAGCTGTTTTCGTGTGCACATTTTTCATGCATAGAGATGTCTAGCAACTGCCTAAAAATAGCTCCTGCACCTTTTTGTGCGACAGGCGATTTCTACAGCGCGACAAATCGCAAAGGTGTGAACAGCTTCCATAGACTTAATTTGTTTTGTGCGATATAATTCACGTGATAAATCGCCTAGGTGTGAACCATGCCTAAGTCTCTTCTATGCTGTTCAGTAGTGATGAGAAAACTGTGTACGGTTCAGTGCACTGTTGCTGACCCCTTAAAGATCCCCAAACATAGCACCTATACCCAGGGCTGGATTACCCACAAGGCCAACCAAGGCCTGGCCTTGGGGCAGCAGGAAGTAGAGGGGCAGCAGGAAGTAGAGGGGCAGCAGGGGTGTGGAATACCTATCTCCTGATGCCCCGGAACATGCAGTTCCGGGCTCTGGGCGGGTAGTTGTTTTCTACATGTATCCCGGCTTTGGGCAAGCAGAGCTGAATGTACAGCGAGGAAGCCGACGCTTGTTTTGTACAAGTGATCTCGGCGAGGTCACCAAGATCATTTGTATGCAGCCTGCAGGTCTGCCATTCTCCATGGGGGTGGGAGCGTTGGTGGGTAGGGGGGCGCATTGAGGAACCTGGCCTTGGGGTAGCAGAGAGAGTAAATCCAGCCCTGCCTATACACCCTTTAAAATCTATAGGTGCTGAATCCTGTATGGCTGGCTTTTTCAAGGTTAACTTGCTTTTGTCAAATGAACATGAATAGTTGCCATGGGGGACATGTACCAATGCAAACCAATTTTTAAAAAAAATACCATTCAGCAGAGAGCTGGTCTTTAAGTGCAGCTTAAAGGGCAACAAAATAAAATACACAATTTATTTACATGCTTGGGGGATGCCTTAAGCCTGTACGTAAAGAGGTGCGCCTGTAGGATGTACATCTGAAGAATAAAATCTAGAAAGACAAAGAGAACTATTGCCACCAAATTACATTTGGCATGGCAATGAGGCCCCCAAAAAATCCCAGATAGGGGTCTGGTATGGATTTTTTAAGGGGGTCCACACCTACACACACAAAAAAGTGTGGATTCCCCACCATAATTTATACCAGATTCTTATCTAGGCATTCAGCCTGGCAAGCATGAGCCTCCCCCTCTTCCTGAACCATACCAAGTCACATGCCCTCAACATACGGTGGGGACCTAGTCAGGGGAGCACCCTTAATGCACATATGTTGACAAGGGCCTCATTCCCACATCCCTGATGTGGTTGATGTGGGCGTATGGGGCGGAACTGATTGGAATCTGGAAACCCCCTTTAAGCCCCCTAAGTGACTAAGTATGGGGGTACCCCTTGTTCTCATTCACTTAAAATATTTAAATAGAAAATAACAACACCCCCACCACAAATTTTTGGCCAAAAGTTTGTGCAACTAAAACCTCTGATTTTAACGCATACTGTTGACAGGGCAATTTGTTTGGTTGCAGGCTAGCTGGCAGGTGAACTAGGGATTTTCTGTGTTTTGTATTGTTGTAAGCTTTCCCAATGTGCACCCTGCCGTAAAGGCTAGAGTAGTTATAGATTCATATTTTTTCTAGTTTGACTATTTTTGGTTGAGAGGACGCACTGGGGTCCCAGCGTGCATTTTTGGTTGCTGGGCCTCCAGTGCGTCCCTGCACCTTTATTAGGAGGAGTTGGCTACCTCCTGGTACACCTGCATGCAATTTATCGACTGCATTAATATGCTCACACTTGGAGACTCATATACATAGAGTTAGGACCACACCTTGCAGAGGTGCCTTGGCACGGCGGTGTGGCTTCTACATATTTTTGGCCAAAAGTTTGTGCAACTAAAACCTCTGATTTTAACGCATACTGTTGACACGGCAATTTGTTTGGTTGCAGGCTGGCTGGCAGGTGTGCTGGGAATTTTCTGTGTTTTGTATAAATTGATATGCCTCCTTCGTGAGAAAAAGTAATACATGCCTTGAATTGCTACAGTGACATATTACTAAGCATACATGTACTTACCATGGAAAAAAAATGCTAGTTGCGCTTTAATTGGAATCTAATTAACTATATAACAGATTATATTTTTTTTGCATAGCTCCTGATTATTATCATCAAACAGTGGCTCGCTCCGTGAATGAGAGAGAGAGAGAGAGAGAGAGAGAGAGAAAATTTTCCTTCCCACCTAAGCATACCTCTCATTACTGTCACATATGTGGACCAGAACACGCAGGGTAATTAAATCTGATCATGAGATCGCTGGTAAACTTACATGACGGCAGGCATTGGATGGCGGTTGGAAATTACCACCAAAAGATCTTTAGAATGGCCTAACAACAGCTATAGCAGCCCACAGCACCCGGGATTTGGAGGGGGGTTCATTAGGGAGGCTTTTCACACCAGTTACCCAGTTGTAGACATTGGTTGTTCTGTACATGCCCACAAAATGCTTAATTAAAAATGTTTGGTACGCCCGGCCCCTCCCCACAGCTATTGCATGACCTATTGTCACTTCCTAGCTGTCATTTGACAGCCAGGACTTGTTTTACTTGGACAGGAGCAGATCTTTCTGCTGCTGTGTAAACGGACATTAAGACGTGTCAAGAAGAGTTACAATGAAGCAATGTTATCATTACTGCATTGTAACATCTCTATCCGTAGCAGATGAAAGGGATGAGCTTGATCTGCATATGACATCAGTTAAATCAACCTTGCAAGGGTAAAACAAAAATTAAATGAAAGTGTTCCAATTAACCCCTTGGTACCTCTTAGTTAACCCTTGTCAGCCCTAATTAGCCCTTCACTTCTCTCCTTTGCTGCTGATTTTTTTCCATTTCTATTTTGTTTGTACCATTAATATTTATGCTTTTTTTCCGATTTCATAGTGACACAATCAGTACCACACCAACAGAACCAGAAACATGGCCACAGAGACCCAATCTGTACCATACTGACACAAGCAGAAACATGTCCACAGAGATCCAATCAGTGTCGTACTGACACAACCAGAACCATGTCCACAGAGACACAATCAGTACCATACTCACGGCTGCCGCCACTCTGCGCTCTGCCGCCCCGAGGCCGGGCCTCGGTGGCCTTGTGGGAAATCCGGGCCTGATACTGGCACAACCAGATTAGGTCCACAGAGACACAATCAGTACCATACTGACTCAACCAGAACCATGTCCACAGAGACCCATTCAGTCCCATACTGATACAACCAGATCATGTTCACAGAGAGCCAATCAGTACCATACAGACACAGTCAGAACATGTCCACAGAGACACAATCAGTACTATACTGATACAACCAGAACATGTCCACAGAGACACGATCAGTACCATACCGACACAACCAGAAACATGTCCACAGAGACCCAACCAGTACCATACAGACACAACCAGATCATGTCCACAGAGACCCAATCAGTACCATACTGACACAACCAGATCATGTCCACAGAGACCCAATCAATACCATACCGACACAACCAGAAACATGTCCACAGAGACACAATCAGTATCAGAAAAGGATTTATAGCCTTTAGTGCGGACCATTGAGAAGGTCAAATATTGCATTTGTTGTTACAAGCACACCCTCAGACAATTGCACATGGCTCCTTCTGTTTCAATGTATCCAGAAAGGTCATTTCTCAGAAGTAAAAGAAAAATCTTCCCAGAGTGTAAAAACTCAGTTTTATTAAAAGAAGAACAAAAATAGGAAACAGGGAGACTGACATGAAGCTTTGTTGCACCCTCAAACCAAGCAGTTCCCAGAGCTGGCTCTTCTCATCCCCTTCTGAAACGCGGTGATGTCACCTCCATCCCTTAGACGCATTTCTTCTCGATAGACTTTCTCAGGAGCTTCATCAAGACAGCTGAACATGAACATCTTGGGTGTATAGAAGACCATAAAACTTTGATATGTGGGGATTAGGAAATAGATGCTTGAAAAGTAAAAAACCTCCTTCCCTGCATGTATCACACAAAATGTGATGAATTACTTTTTTTACTTGTTTACCTTGTGTATGCCTTTTCCATCAAGTGAATACAAATTACCTCCCAACATATGTCTGCCTTTGTTGACTGTCTACAAATAATCAACAGAAGATAACAAATGTAGAATGAATAGCGTGTGTGTGTGTGTGTACGGCTTGCGTAGCATATGTCTGACCTCCTGGGGAGATAATTCCTATCAGCGGAGTATTGTACTTTTCATTGTTCTGTTCACGCAGACATATTTGTTTGTCTATTCCTGGGTGACATCCAATGTTTTCTGTGAATTCCAACATCAAGACTGAACGTATCGGACCAGAGGATGTTTTAAATCAGTGGTTCTCAGCCTGTGTCACCTCAGGACCCACATTTGTCCTTGGTCATTAAGTCATGACCCAAGTTGCACTGCAAAGGTATGCATGGCATTGCTGTACCACGCGTGCCGATGCGGGCAATAGAACTGTGGTTGGGAAATGCATTTGGGGTGTCATTCAACTGAATGGCAATGCAATGCACCTCTCACACCAGAACGCGTGGTAGGTGCGATTGCGTGGTACAGTGCGTTAATTGCACAGGACTCTGCAATTACCACACTGTATTAGTGTGAATGGGCCCTCAAAGACACTGACAGACACACACAACCACAGACGCAATCTCACATACTCACAAACATTCTCACAGACACATACACACTCCAAAAAATGTTTTACATTTTTTTTTTAAATCCACCCTGTCTCCTCATCTTACCAGAACTGAAGTGGATCCTCAGCCTGGGGTCCAGTGTGGTCTGCTGTGCTCTGATGGAGCTCCATCCCTATGTGCATTGCTTGTACAGCTCCCTTGCAGGAGCCATAATGTTACATCACCCCGGTCCAGGGACCTCTACAGGACCCAAGGGAGGAGCTGTAAGCAATGCACTTATGGATGGAGCTCCCCAGCCCACCCCACCAAACCTCAAGCTGGCACCGGGCAGCATATTGTGAATGACTGCTTGGTGTGAGAACTGACAATTTGCACTTGGGGGAGGCTGAGAAACCACTCACCTAGAAAAGTGAAAGGCACGTGGGGACCCACTGAATAGGGGGGCGGGACCCACTTTTGGGTCACGACCCACCAGTTGAGAACCAAGGCCCTAAACTATAGAGCTGAAGCCTAGCAGGAAAGGAGTTTTTAGGGGCGTTCTCATTGAATAGAGCACAACAGGTGAGCAGAGCTTAGCTCCAGGGCTTGGCCTCAAATATGGGGAAGTTAAAGCTTTAAAAGCCCATCTGTGGGCAACATTTGTACCTCCCACCTTCTCCAGTCTCACCATAACCCAACTGCTTTCAAACTTTTTATTTTCTTGCGTTATGTGAGTCACCACAGCTCCTCTTCTGGAAGTGGCAACAATGACCCTCAGCTGCAGTCCAGGCCGAACACTGACCAACCTTGTTGCCACAAATGTTTGTGATATCACATCAGTGATGCAGTCCTTGGAGTCTTCATAAACTCTCATGACCATGACAATGGGCAGCCAATAGGAAGTCCAGAATATGTATAACAGAGGTGCTGAATTTGACTCATTGGTAGCTGAAGAAAGTAGCTGAAGAAAGTCAACTGAGTCCATATAGAGCGCAGTGGATCCAGTGAGGCCATGGAGTTAAAATAGAGCACAGTAGCTCCGGTGAGGCCTCTCTAAAAACAGGGTGCCCCTTATCTAGCTCCTCTCCTGGAAGTCACAACAATGACCCTCAGCTGCAGTCCAGGCTGAACACCGGCCAACCTTGTTGCCGCCAATTCTTGTGATGTCATCACGCAATCCCTGGAGTCTTCATTCACCATACCAATGGGCAGCCAATCGAAAGTCCAGAACATATGTCAGAGGTGCTCCATTTGGTATTGGTATTTCATAGTTGAAGAAAGTCAATGGAGTCCATATAGAGTGCAGTAGATCCAGTGAGGCCATTGAGTTCATATAGAGCACAATAGCTTCGGTGTGGCCACTCTCAACAAAAACAGGGTGCCCCTTATCTAAGGGACCAGAAGTTCAAAATCTATGCATAAAAAGCTTAACAACAGGTCTAAGAGTTCTAAATCTTTTAATACAAAGGTGTGTCTGGTATGTGACCTGCTGAAACCATTGATACTGTTCTTCATTATATGAAGACAAGTACTAAAAGCACCCTGTTGAGTCCAGTCACAGCAGTTATAAGCCAAGATGGAGGTGGAGTGTCTAAACCACGAAACACATTGGCTGTTCCATGTTGTTTTGTTATGAACAAACACTAATATTTCAAGATCTTGGACTCTTGGACCTTTGGTCTGGAGCTCTCGTTAGCCTCTTTCACATGTTCACGTCACCAGCCAATGGTATTGGCACCCAAACAGGGACCTTCCAACTTTCCAGTACTAAAGATTAGGGACATGACGTGTCATGTAACTATGGAACCAGGTAAGTATTTGGAACTTTTAGGTTTTTCTTTATAAATATAAAGCCAAAGGGGAGTGTGGTCAACTCTATTGGTGGTGGTGGTGGTGGTGGTGGTGGTGGTGGCAATGGCGGGCGGTGAAGAACTTCTCTGATTCTCTCTTTTTTATTATCTCTCTATCTCCCTTTTCTCTCCATTATTCACCCTCTGTCTCAGTTACCCGATCATCCCATCTCTAGTTTTAACTCTTTGCTGCAATGTTAAGATCTGAATCATAAAATTTGTAATATACAGAAATAAGATATTGATCGGCCATGATCATAAGCTGGCGTAAGGTTCTTCCCACACATGCCGCTAAAGGGGTAAATTCAGCCAAACAAACAAATCTTGGATCAATACCATATCATAGTCACTGTCAGCCCATAGAGCTAATGGAGCTGACGTAGGGCTTTATAATAATATTACACGGTGTTAGCCGTGACCAGCCGTGGGGCCCAAGTCTGGTTGAATCTAATCACATGTGTCCTCACCTGTCACCCACACTTCACCGTTCAATATGCGTTACATGTATAAAAACGGAAGCATGGATCTAATAACATTCTGGAGGGCCGGCATTGGATCAACTTTAATTTCCTTCAGTGGCACAGAGAAAGGTTTAAATTCAGAGGACGGACAGTGGTGGTTTGTGTATTACAATCAGCGGGATACAATGGGCCTATATACAGTTCATTTAACTAAAGCCCAACTCTGGGCATTGTTTTAAAAAATTGGCAGGCAGTTAAAGTGACATTAAAGGATAACAATTTTTCCCTCCCCCCAATGTTAGTGTAAGCACCTACCTTAAATGATGTCTCTTAATCTGATCTTCTTCTTTCCTGTCCTTTTCATCTGTCCCTCCAGCGCTGCGGCGGGTCTCCGATCCACCGCTGACTCCTCTGTGCTTGCTGGCACTTCCTGTCCCACGGTGTCTGCATGCGGGTGCACGCTGTCCATAGACTTACCTTGTTTCTCTGCTCGTCTCCCTGCCGAAAATCTGAACAGCGCATGCGCCCGCCCCAAGATCCATTGTGGCCGCCCATCATATATATGCAAAAAAAACCCGGGGGGTTTCATAACCCTTTAATGAAATAAAACACAAATAAACAGAAAAAAAAGAGTGCTACGAATGAGAGGAAAGTCCAGTGTCGGGACTGTTTGGCAGTGGGTATGTGTGGGACACCAATTTATTGCAATGAACAATTAATGGGAGAAACAAAGTTACTCACTTGGAAAGAAGATGGTGAATGTCCTCCTAGGGGAGAAATGGTCAGATGTCTTATATGCTGGTGATGCTGAAAACTTCTAGGTTGAATTGTACAGGGTGGAATGGAAACTGTATCCGTAGGCAGGGCCGCCATCAGAAATGTTGGGGCCCCTTACAGGGCTTTAGGCTGGGGCCCCCATGCACCGCAGCTCCCCTTACCCCCCTTACCCCCGCACAGCCGACACCCCGCACCGCCACCACACTGAGCCAGTCACACTGTTTATTTTATGCATTTATATAGCTCTGACATATACCACAGTGCTGTACAGAGAACACTGAGCCAATCACGTCAGTCTCTGTATAGAGGAGCTTACACTCTCATGTCCTCCCACAGTCACACACTATTATTATACATTTATATAGCTCTGACATATACCACAGTGCTGTACAGAGAACACTTAGCCAGTCACATCAGTCAAGCTTGGAGCGGTGAAGGCCTTACATGAGTATCAGCCTTTCACCCTCGTCCGACACTCATGTAAGGGTCCCGGGCGGACCCCCCAGGCTGCCCGGGCCCCTTACACGAGTATTGGCCTTACCCCCTGATTGCGGCCCTGTCCGTAGGTGGAAATGATGCCCTGATGTACTCAAAAAAGCAATGCATCGGCTAGCAGGAGCAAGGTATCACATCGATAAAAGTGTCCAGGAAGAGAGGACAGTGGTAAGGAGGCCGAACGTCCCTGCTTCAATGGTGAAGAAAAGGTAACATTAGCAGCAAACTCTTTACAATTATCTCCATGACAAGGACGGGAGGCCACCACCTAAAATTGGTGAAGAAAACATTTCAGCACAAGGGGCGAAGGGGTTTCTTCTCAGTTAGATCAGTCAGGGTCTGGAACTCGCTGCCACATGCTGTGATTTCGGCTGAGAGTGTGGAATCATTCAAGAGGTGATTGGACAATTTCCTCAGGGACCGTAATATACAGGGGTACAAGTACTTTTAGGATGAGAACATACAGGGACCTATACATACGCACATATCAGTAGGACCATGCACATACACGCAATAGGTTGGACCAGAGCCGTAGCTAGCTCCTTTTGCGCCCGAGGCAAGAACAGAAAATTGTGCCCCCCAACAGACCTGTGCGGTATGTGACGTCATGTGCCCCGCCTCCAGGATGGTGGAGCACATGCGCAGAATGCGTTGGTGGCCAACTCCAAAATAGCATAAAAGTTTGTTTTGCTTAACTAAACTAATGAAAACATTTTTAGTTTCCGTTCATTTAGTTCGAAACAAATTTTTAGTCATGCCTATAATGTGCGTGTGTGTGTGGGGGTCTTTTGTTTTTTTTTAAATTTATTTTTTATTCTTATTTATTTTTTTCACTGTTGGGGGGGGAGCTTTGGGGAAATATTGGGGGTCTAAACAGACTCCTGACATTTCTCTTTTAAAAATAGAAAAAGAGATTGAGGACAGAGAGTCCTCTGCACATACAGGTGGGGGAGAGCAGCAGAGATCCGAGGAGAAGCTGGAGCCTGTACCGTTCCTCTTCTCCCTGCTGAACCACGGCTGTGTTGGCCGCCTGGTGCCCCTGTTGCCAATGGCGCCCTGTGCTCGCTATGGCAACAGGAGCGAGGGCACGTAGCCAGGCCAGCCCTGGCTGCGCCCCCTCTCAGCCCCGCCTGAGGCGAGTGCCTCACTCGTCCCATGGTAGCTAAGGCCCTGGGTTGGACTTGATGGATATATGTCTTTATTCAACCTCAAATACTATGTAACTATGTACCAAGGGCCTTTTTTGAGTGCTCGGCGGCACCATCCTAACACGAACAGCCGTAAGGGCTCAGCCTGGCTAGACCAGCCCGCTTTCATCATCGCCACAACAAGCTAGTTGAAAGGACCCACATATTGGTCCGTTGATTTTTTTTTTTTTGTCCAGCTCTTCAGGATCCATCAGGGCATCATTTCCACCTACGGAGACAGTTTCCATACCACCCTGTACCATTCAACCTAAAAGTTTTCAGCATAAACAGCATATAGGACATCTGGCCATTTCTCCCCTAGGAGGACATTCGCCATCTTCCTGTTTAAGAAGACTGCACACCAACCATCTGCACCAACATCTTCTATCACCAAGTAGTGCGCTTAAAGGAGAACTATGGGGTTAAGGCTTTTCCCCATAGTTCTCCTTAGGGTAACGGGAGGACACAAACTAGCGTCCTCCCGTCACCCTAGGCTCAGTATACTGCAAGCTACAGCTCGCGGTATACTGAGCTGAAGCGGATCCCAACAATTGTGCCGGGATCCGCCCAGCTGCGTGACTGACAGCTGTCTCTGCCTATCTAGAGACAGAGCCAGCTGTACCCGCCCCCTCCCCGTCCATTCCGCCAGTCAGCGCTGGAGGATCGGAGCGGGGAGGGGGTAATCCAGCCCCTCCGCTGTCACGGCAGAGAGCTGTGACAGGATTGAGAGGTGAGCGAACGCCGGTATGTGTTCGCTCACCTCCCGATCTACTGAGCCGACCTGTGACAGTCTCATTGATGAGGTGAGTGAAAAGCACCCCCTCATAGTTCTTCTTTATCCAACTTTTTCCATTTTGAATGAAATAAAAAAGCAGCTCAGAATGCAGTACTCACCTTAAATAAATAGTTGCCCCCTGCAGTACTCCTTTTCTGCCACGAGATGTCATCAGTCTTCCCAGTTTGAATGATGCCCAGTCCAGGAAATACAATGAATGCAGGGTGTCATGGATCCACCCCGTGTGGGGTTGTTACCCCATCGCTCTTCATTCATTGTATTGCTGCACAGAGCATCAGCATATTGAGCAGTGCTTACATCTCTGAGGACCACTTAACAATGGAGAACATCAGTAGAGTAACAAGATCCAGCGTATCTAGAGACTGGTCAGAAAACATTGAGAAAAATAAGGGGTGCACTGTAGGGTTGCCACCTGTCCAGTATTCACCCGGAAAGTCCGGGTTTTGAATGCTGTGTTCGGGTTTCATGGCAGCAGAAACCCGGACACAAGATGTCAGGCAGACAGGGGCAATGAAAATTAAGATAGGGGCTACTGGCCCACCACTGAAAATAGTCTCAACTGTGTGATATTTACATATGAATGGGCTCTCCCCAAAAAATGTCACCGCGTCGCTAGAGTGTTCGGGTTTCGCTTGACAAAAAGGTGGCAACCCCCTGGAGGCACTGGGGAGCCTCCAGGGGGTGGGGGTAAGGGGCGCTTTGTAGTAGAACTGTAGTAGTTCTGTACTACCTCCCCTGGGGGGTTCACCTGTTGATACCTGATATGCTGCCTTGCTCAAGAGAAGCTTTGGGGGTTGAGAGGGGTCCTTTGCACACAGTCATTTTGCACTCCTGTGCCATCACTCACGCACACAGTGGAGTTCTTGTTTAAACCCAAGGTGTGCTAATGGGGTATAACTCTGCATTAAAATTGGCTTAATCGAAGAGCTAGCGTCTAATTATGCCAGTTAACAGAGTGTTACTATGAAGCCACACCATTACTATCCATCTGCAATGTAATTTATTATTGATTTTCCTAATTTAACATTCATTAATGAAAATGTATCTAATTACTTCTTATGTTTTATTGATAACGACTTCCCGAAGGGAGCCATTCAGAGACTGGCAGCCATGATGAGAGCAGGTACGGGAGACTTCCTCACAGAGCCCAAATCTGAAACATTGTCTATAATAAAGGGAACCTGTGGTTTTGGAGCTAATGATATGCAGCAAGGAGGGGAAGCACTGCTCAGTTTTTTTGGGGGTTCTTTTGTAAGACTGTAAAAAGTTCATGGCAACCACTTGAGTCCCCGGCCTGTTTTTGCCCCTTCATTTTTTCACTTTGGCAATGTCTTGGGTCTGCACATTATACCATTTAGGGGGTTGTTTACTAAGCTGCCGCAGGTAGCCGAATGAATAACCGAAGCCTCTTCAGCTATTCATTTTGCTGTACAGTTATTTTTAGCTGTACATCGGCTGCATTCGGCCCGCTTCACCCCCCTCCCTTCGGTTTGGCCGAACAGCCCCTGTAATGATAGCCCCCACAGCAACAGCTTTCCTTCTTTATTTCTGGTCCCCAACTGTGAATACAGACAGTCCTTTGTAAGCTCTGAGTGGATCTGGTTAGGGTTTACACATGGCTGAGGATTCATCCCGCACCCCTTGTGTTAGTATTGGGCCAAAAGTCTAGAGCCAGTGCTGTTACATGGAAGAAAGGAGAGTGAGACCCATGCTCCCCAAACTGGAAGTACCAGTACCAAAACACAAGTTCACATTAAGGTTCTTGTATTATGGGTATGAGACTGCCTGCTGACCCACATGAGGTCTACTTTCTTCATTCACCTTGAATCCTATTAATAAAGTGCGTAAGTTGTAGTCACCTTAAAGCCGATTTCCCCGGCAGTTGAAGGCGGCTAATCCCCAGCTTTGGATCACCTAGCACCTAGTCACCTTTGTCTTTGCTCTGCAGGGGACCCAACAAAGCCTGATTAATCCAGGAGATAATGAGATTTGAGTGATGGAATCCTAGATAGAGCACAGCTTTGTGTTGTCTGAAGCATCTCAATGGAACCTGTGTCTTCTATTGATTTACAGATACACTAGATGGCCAAACTTTGGTGGACACCTGACCACATCAGAGCTACTAAGACATCCCATTGCACTGGCGACTGTCTACAAATTGTTCTCTTGGCCTTATCAACCTGCTGCATGTTCTGCTGGCCGTGCCCACACAAGTTGCACAAACATGGTCCACCAGCAGCCGGTCCAGAGCCGCCGGTGTTGGAACAAGTGCATGTAGACAGGAAGTGGTTGCAAGAGATCAGAAGTACCAAAGGATAGAGGTACACCGAAAATGTCAAAAACTAAACCGAAATGAAAAAAATAAATGTCAGGCCGAAACCGAAAATGTTTTTTATTTGAACTTTTTCAAATATTTTTTTTTTATAAACTTTTTATTTTTTAACTTTACTTTTAGGGGCTTTGGGGAAATATTGGGGGTCTAAACACACCCCTGATATTTTCCTTTTAAAATAGAAAAAGAGATTGAGTTCTCAATCTCTTTTTCTGCAGCCCCTGTTATCAACGATCAGGAATCCTCTATACTGATTGTTCCTGTTCATTCATAACATGAGGACAGAGTGTGTTTACTATAACCACAATCATGAATGAACAGGGGGGGATGTAGATCACTTAACATGCATTCATAGTTTGAGGATATAGTAAACAAAACATACTCTATCCTCAGTTATCTACAAACACTCAGCGATCACTGACTCCTTGTACCCGCTCTCCAACCTGACAGCTGTCACAGGAGGTTGTGAGCGATGTGGGGAGGAGAGCTCAGCCTCCTGTGACAGCCCGGGCGGTCTCCGCCCTCACCGCTCTGCTGGACTGTGATAGGAGGCTGAGCAGTGCGGGGAGGAGAGACGCCGGACGCTCACAGCGCTCACTCCTCCCGCAGCGCTCGGCGGCCTGTGACAGTTTCTCTCCTCCCCGCTGGGACACAGAGCAGCGCCCAGGGGGGAGGAGAGAATAGAACGGATGCTTCGGCCAGAAAATGGCACTTTCGGCACTTTGCCAAAAGTGCAATTTGCGGCCGATATGTTTCCGCGGCCGATATATCGGTTCGTCCCTAGAAAAAAGTTTTGTTTTATATGATAGACCAGCAAGCTACACTCCATCCAGTTAAGGTTTACATCTACTTATAATTTTCTTTTAGTTAAAAACTCCAAAAAGTGCTTTCCATCGAACACAGAGAAAGTATTTTCCAGTTTTCAAGCAACACAGAGGAGGAAGGAGAGGTTGGGCCCGGCAAGACATCTGCTCCAGGGACTGTGTTGGCTCTTGATGCCCTAGAGTGGTTAAAGGAATCGAATGTTACTGATACAAAGTAACAGGGATCTTAGACCCCCCCGACTGTCCACTGTAACTGTCTGTCATCTGCCCGCCGATGTCTCCTATAAAATAATTAGAGACTATATGGTGATGTCATCGCCCGGGAGAACAAAGGCTTCCAGACTGAGATCATCAATCCATTTCTGTTTAGTGACTAATGGCCAGAACTACGAGGGGGCATTGCTAATGACTGGGCCGAAGGGAGACGGAAGCTTAAGCCACAAAAGCCGTCTCTCTTGTGTCACCCGCTGATCTCAGTTTCACAAAAAAAGGGGATGAGAGACAAATTGACCGTGAGGGTCTTTCCTGGTAAACTTAATTGCTGCTTTTCTTGGGAGGAATGAGAATGGGTAATTGGATGTTGGTGTTAAAGAGACCCTGTCGCCAGACTAGTCATTGAACATAAATCGCAGAATAAGATTATATGAGTGTAGCCCCCCATCACCTTCTATGAGGTGGCTACTAGATATTTAGTGATTGTCAGGGCTGTAGTCAGCCGGGCTGGAATTATAGTGGCAATTATCTGGTTAATTATGGGTGTCTGGCATTGCCTGTACCTCCCTGGGTGGAGTGTGACTCTGTCATATTGTGGGTACATACACATATTGTATGTACAGTACAGCAGCCAATCACTGGGTTTCTCTCAGCCAGTGGTGCATGCTGGGATAGGGTACGTATACTGATACTGGAGGGAATTGCCATGTGCTCAGACTAGTCGGGATCAGTCATGGATTAGGGCTGGATGCTGCCCACCCTGGGGGTGGGCAGAGGCTGGAGTGTGGGAAGAGTTTCCCTAGGCCACAAGTATTGAGGAGGCCTGTGTTTGCCAGAGGAGGAAGATGGATGGCTGCTAAAGGTACTCGGAAACAAGAGGGCCTCAGGAGCATGGATGGTGTCTTTCCTTCTGAGGATTTATACTCATCTGCTATTCCAATTACTATCCACTGTAACACAAGTGGATCTACACTGAGATGCTGAAAAGGTCCGGTGAGTCTGGAGCTCTATGTCTGTACTACCCTGGAAGTCTGGGATCCCTATACCCTCTCTCCCCAGTAAGAAGATGTTAATAAATGTTATTCAGCATTGCATTACTGGAGTGGACATCAGCTTTGTGGGCACTAGAAGGAGGGTGGTGAATGCTAAGGGGACAGCTGAAGATCAAACCCCTAGACAACTAGTGACGATGACCCGGGTTATTCCAGCGGCTCCTTCGGGGGTGAGTGCTACACGAGCATTTCATATATTTTATGCCTGTTATATACCCGTAAAAGTCTTCCTTGTGAAGACATCCAAAAGGCCTCAGGCTTCTGCTGGGTGCCGCCATCTTGGATGAGTTTTCAGCAGCTCCAGTAGACTTAGAGCCAACACTTACAGCTGGTGTCCAACCTGCAGCCTGGGAGCCCCATGGAGCCCTTTGATGTTGGAAGTGCAGCCCTCTGACCCCCAACAGTCAGTACGGGAAGCTCTGATTTATAAATAGGCCTTTTAGTAACATATCATCTTTAGCCGTTTCATGCAACATGTCCCCAGTCTCTGACTATCTCCTACACCGGGCGTGGGCAAACTTTGGCCCTCCAGCTGTGGTGCAATTATAAATCCCAAGAGGTACTGCAAGTTCATGAAAACTTTGAAGGGCCAGACACTGGCTTAAAACCTTGCTCAAAGTACCTTCACCTCCAAGACTGTTAGGGAAGGAGCAAAGTCCCACTGTTTGCTGGATTGGAACCCAATAGCAGGGAACAATCCCAGAAGGAGAGTCCAGGCTGAGGTACAAGAAAGGATAATCCAAAATGCGTGTCAGAGTACAGTCAGGGTCGAGGCAGGCAGCGAGTATCATAAATGGTGAGGCAAGTCAGGGGTTGATAACCAAGAGATCCGAATAGCAGGGAAGGGAGGCAGGAAACAGGAAATGAGGCGTTGTAGCTGCTTTGGGAATGGCAGAATAACTCAGCAACAAGTCTTGGCTCTGGCTGGAATTTAAACCCAGCAGGGGCAAGCGACGCCCCCGTTGTCTGGGCAACCAGGAAGCCACAGGTCCCTGCGAACAAATGGGACGGCTGGGAGAGGAGTGCTCGCAAGGCACTCCCCGGCAATGACCAGCACCCGAAGCGACTAAGAAGACACGGTAGTGCCACATGCGCACGTCACGCACGCATGTCATGCATGCGCTCGTGTGCACACCTGCAGCACGCCGCCGGGCACCAATTCACCCCAGGTAAGAGGGCACCCCTGGTCCCACGACAAAGACGCTCTTCATTAGATGACCCTCTGCATCGGTTGGTGCCATTAGACTACTCTTACCAAAATGGACTTTTAATGATGATGGAGACCTACCTGCCTACTTTTGAGTCCTGGCCAAAGGAGGGGATGCCTTGCGGCTCCCTTTCTGTCTGCTAAAGTTTATCGTGTTCTTCACTCCATGGTTACTCTGGATTATGACAAACTCAAAGCCTAGATCCTGCCTTGTTTTGGGGGTGAAGTTCTCAGTCCATGCCCGGGAACCTTTCCTAGACGGGTTCTGTCCACTGGGAGCCAGATGTCCCAATCAGAGAGCGATCACCTGAAGGCAAACAGCTTCTGCTTTGCTCTTTCCTTAGAAAACCCAACTGTTCTGTGACACCATCGACAGAAGTGTGCGCCGTTTATTAAATTTTTATAATCTACCATTTCATTTATTTTTTATATTTTAGACGTGTATTAAAGTTTTATTTTCATAATTTACTATTTCATTTATTTTTTATATTTTAATTTGTAAAATACTGTATTATTTCATTTATTT